>NC_061483.1:3267333-3434833 GCF_022539355.2 Hippoglossus stenolepis
CGATTCCAGATCGACGAGGCTCCGACACAATCGGTTGCATGAGGATTATTTTGTAAACCTCGGACACTTCAGGATTATTCGGGCAGGTAATCTCCTCCGATAACCGGAAAACGCCCTCGCAACAATCAGAAGAGGCGAACCGGGTCTAAAATCCTGCCGGTGTGCACCCAGGACTGACTCAGGATTGGTCGGGACCCTGATCGCTGCTGTGTGGACTTCACTCCAAATTATGTTTGCTTTTTTTATCCCGGATATTTTGGTTTAATTTCTGGACAGTGGGAGGAAGTGGAGACGCGTTGTCCACATTTATTTACAGAGTCTGGAAAACTCATCAGGTATTTGTAACGATCTCCTGAATCAAACTGCCTTTGCCAGATATTTGTCTCTGTGATTTCTGCTCCTCAACCTGCATGTTCATACACAGGCTGCGTCTGCGTCTGACCCGAGAATATAAATCAGAATTGCACTTTAAGCTCATTCAGCGTGACCGCAGCGCCGTGAAGTGATATTCCAGGCATGTTCCACGCCGAGTCTCCAAAACCAAAGCTGCCCGTCTTCTGCTGCGACGCTGCCCGAGGAGGCTCGGGTCGATAAGCGAGAACACTCCCGACTTCCCCGGGTCTTCTCTCACAATCGTTTCAGTCCTGTCCGAACCACAAAGGTCAGATTACCTGAGGGGGGGGGGGGGGCAGCTCATGCATTAAAGACTGAGGCCAGTTATGGGGTTTGGAGGTGAAGGAGGTGGAGGAGTGAATTTAATAAATAACAAATTCCCCTCAGCTCCACAGAGCCATGCTTTGTGTTTAATTGCACTGTATTGATTTTTCCTGCTCTCTTTTTCTTCTCATTCTTCGGTCGGGCTTTGCTCTCATTTTGGAACAATCAGGTGGCCAAGGTGGACCCCGGAGTTGAATGTCATTTATTCTCCCTCCTCCTCCTCCTCCTCCTGCTCCTCGCTCCTCTCGTCTCCTCCTTCCTTCTTCTTCTTCCTCCTCTCCCCTTCCTCATGACGCCTTTTGTGTTTAACACTTCTCGCCTGTCAAGGTTATCTTGAAATTACTTTTCACTGACTTATTCCCGCCTGCACGTTTTTTGAAATCACCCCCTCGCTCACTTTATAAGTTGGACTGTAAACTGAGCTCATCGGCAAAAGAAAAAAACACACTTTCTGACTCTGCGCTGCATTTCTCATCAACAACAACAACAACATGGGCTGTTAAAGTGTTTATTTCACACTAGGTATTAATACTTTTAGGTAAAAAAAAGCATCTTTAAATGTAGAATTAAACTTGTTTGCCACAGTTTGCTCTTGTTTTACCACCACAACTCGTTTGTCTCCTTCCAGTTATACAAAAAAAACAACTATTAGGGACGTTTCCTAAAACAGATATAAAACTGTCTGTCCTCATGATAAGGTCTGGATAAGAACAAGAAGGAGTAGAATTTCCAGAGATGTGCTGCCCTCTCGTCTCTCGTCTCTCGTCTCTCGTCTCTCGTCTCTCGTCCATTTTTCTGATGCATGATGGTCTATATCTTTTGTTTGGGATACGATGAGTCCAGTAGGATTGTAAAAAATTCACTCACTCGCTCTACAAAACGATGAATTCACAGTTAGTTTGTCAGTTTGGACACAGCCTTTAATTCCAGAGATTGAATCCACACACACGAAGGATTCTTTTGCTTCTCCTTCACCAGCGTATTATATTCTTCATATCTGTGTAGCTCAGTGGAGAAAAACAAGTAATAAGCCACTGGACGATCTGAGAGATGAATTTTCGCTGAGGCTACAGACACTGAAGGTTCTTTACAAATCACATTAACCTGCAGCAGCTTGAACCTTTGTTCAAAACCGTCTTTAATTACAGCTCATACGCACAAGCTGAGCTAAAGTGTTTATTATCATAATTTCTTTGTCCTTTCCCGTCTTCGGCATCATCTGCCGTATCATCTGTGTCAAAAAGTTTGGACTTCAGAGGTGACAAAACACACAATAACACGAAAAGGCACGGAGACGAACAACGAAGCTCAGTCGAGCTAAAGCGGCGTGTCAGCAGCCCTCACCTCGAAATAAGAGCGCCGGGTAAATTATGTGTTTTGAGCCGACGGGGGTTGGAGTTAAAATGCCGTGAGTGAAGCTACAGTAGCTCGACCTCTGGTCCCCGTGAATCAGGAAGAAGATCACACGTGTCAACAAGCGCCATCGCACGGCGGCGAGTCCTCGTCCGGGCACGCAGGTGTGTATTTTCATCTAAAAGCAAAGCAATTTGCAGGGTTCCTCCCCTTTAAAAGCTGACTTGACATTTCCTGCCATTATGACTACAATGTGCTCTATTATAGAATGAATGGCAATTAAGTATAAGGGAAAATGTCAGGTGAATTCCGGCTCGCGGGGGAGGACCCGGTGACACGAGGCCACCGGCGCCCACTTTGACCCTCGCTCACCGAAACACATCAGCTCCTCAAAACCACCTGACAGCAGCACGGTTATCTTTCAGAATAAAGTTTCTGAAGGAAGAAAACCTCGTGAATACACTTTCTAATACTGTTAATATCGTGTCTGACGTATAATTTGCCTGTTTCATGTGTGGATACAAGAACTCAAATCAAATTAAATTGAAATATTTAGTTTTTTGGCAACAATTTGTCGCTGACTTTGGGATAAAATGTGCTTTAAATAAAGATGGACGACATGACAGCTCCTTTAAGGTTCATTCAAATCATCTTGCTGTCCCCTGGTCCCTGATTTAGTTTTTGATTGACAGCTGAGACAGACACGGGCTCCAGATGACGTCACCGCTAAGATGGCAGCGTCAGGATCCAGGATTTTTTTAGCCTCAGTTTTGTGCAGTGGGAGGAAGAGGAGATGCGTCGCCCATCTTTACTCATCCTTAAGAATGAACAGTTTTTCAGGAGGTAGAGCGAGTCATACACTAACTAGAAGGTTGATGGTTCGATCCCTGTTTCGTCCAATCTGCATTCTGAAGTGTCCTTGGGCAAGGTGCTGAACCCCAAGTTGCCCCTTTATGAATGGCGCTGTGTGAATGTGACATATTTTTAAATGTGCTTTATGAATACATTTTAATTACTGGACGATCCTGGACACTTTTTACTGTGTTTACGTACACAACACACACCTTCGTCTTCTTGTTTGGTTTTTATGTCTGTTGTATGTTTGTGTGTCGATTTTAGGCCTTTGAGACACAACATTTCATTCAGCTGTTGACTTTCGATGAGGATGAATGACAGTAAAAGTAAACTTGAAACTCTCCGGCACGAACACGATCTTTCCCGACATGTCAAACTCTTCCTTGAACACAAGGAAGCAGCGAGCGCTCGACCGGCTTCGACTGATCCTCAGATGTGAGTCCAGGCTCATCTCAGGTCTGCTTCATGTCCTAATATAGACTCAGACAGAAACTGATCAGGAATCAGGTTTATCACTTGTTGTCTCTGACGGCCTCAACAAAAATCTCCTCTCTTCTTCTTCTTCCTCTCACTTTCCCCGTCCCCTCTGGCGTCTGACCCTCGGGGGCCGGCTCGTGGCGTCCCTCTGCCGCCGGTGGAGTGCCGGGTAAAGTTTTTCAGCCTTAGCAACAGTAACCAAGTGGAGCAGAGAAGTGAGGAATGCCAAATCTCTCGGCTGGAGAAGCTCGCTGCCGTTGGTCTGTGCAGATCCCCCGCTCTGCTGCAGCCTCCTTTGTTCAGATCGACACGTCATGCAGAGCGAAGAATACCTGCACCGCGTTCAGGGCGGAATTCTGACTGATGTTTTTAAATGTGTCTGACAACTACTGCTCCAAAATAACCGGAAGTCAGTGAGCGCAAAACTTCATGTTTACACGTCAATCATTTTTAGTCTTCAGTAATAATTTCTACATATATTTTGTTATGTATTCTAGATGTTTCCTGTTTCATGTGTGAATGTGTAAGATCAAATTGTCCGTTTTGGGATCTGCCGTCAAAAATCCAGTGGCAAAAATAAGTGTGGGTCTAATTTTAAATCCCATTAGAATCTGTGTGTGGATCAAAACACACAAATCAGCAAAAACGTTTTTAAATCAAGGGAGTAAAAATTGGAGAATTGGACCAAAGTGTGAATAAGACTAAGAATCTGCAGACACAGTGGTGCTCTGAGCTACATGCTAACATGCTGCTTACATGTATGATCGTAGTTTCATGTATGAGCATGCAAACATGTGCAAATGAGCACGGAAGCGCAGCTGCAGTTGATTAATTATGCGAGCATCTAATCAAACTAATTAAAACATTGGGCCTGATGATGGCGCCGGGACAAAAGGTGAAAGGGAGCAGGCGACGTTACAAGGTTTCATCTCGTGTCTGTTTCATGACAATCAATCAAATTCCAACAGTCCTGCTGCAGAGATGATTTATTCTGAACTGACGTTAAACGTCCACGAAGCAGCTGACGTCACGTCTTCGTCCACACCACAAGTAAATCAAATGTTTCTCAAATTTACTGCTAAAGTTGCATTTCGTTTTTTTATGAAATATGCTTCTAAATAACAAAGAGAACCATATACTGTATGTACGTATGTATAATCTATCGAACAGAATTACACAGGGGCAATTGTAAGGAGGCTAAGGCAGACTGAACACACACACACACACACACACGCACACACACACGCACACACACACACACACACGCGCACACACCACCCTACACACACACACACACACACACACACACACACACACGCGCACACACCACTCCTAAAAATAGGCGATGCCTTCATCCCTGCCTACTTACCTCAGACTAACTCACTCATCATCAGCGGCGGATTTCCAATGCAATCTGCCCGAGGTCATGCCTCTTTAATTATCCAAACAGGTCAGAGGTCACAGACACTTATCATGTGGCGAGGGGTCAAAGGGCAGCCGGGGGGGTCACGGGGGTCAAGGCAGTAGCAGGGCACGGAGAGACCGTGGCAGCAGATCCTGCCTACTAACCAGACGTGATTAGTGTCGGCCGTCAGGGAGTCGCTCGCTGAATCCACTGACGGACCAGAGGAGTGGCGGTGAAGGGAAACAGTTTCTGGTTCATTGTTTTATACAGTTCACTTTGCTCAGTGCACATGCAGGCGTGTCTTGATTTAATTGAACCAATCAATATGTTCAATATGTGTACCGTAAAGTACATTCACAATAAATAATCATTCAAGGTTTTAACACATACTGAATTATTCAATTTCAGGAATGATGTCACACATACTCGTCTACTTTCTGGCAAATTTTAACAAATATTTAGAAACTTCGTATTTTTGCACGTTTGCATCCACTGCTGTTATTTGAAGATTTGAATTTTTTCGGCATTAGGATGGTTGAGTCTCCAGTCAGGTGCTTTTATTATTCCCCTGCAGAAGTGGAACAAGATGACGGGAATAAACGAGGACCAATCAAAGAGCAAAGAAAGGAAAAGCATTTAAATGTGATGGAAAGCGCGGCATGTTCTCATGTGCATCTCTAACGACGGCCCGTCGGTCCGCTGGCGTATTCGTCTCGACATTTCTGGCATCATCACGAAGTTAGAATTGGCCAAAATGTCGAACAAAACTCAAACTGGTTCTAATAAAGATACACAGACAGATACAGAAGGTGTGTGTTAAATGAAAGAAAGAAAATTAAACGTACGAAACACATTTATAAGTGAAAGTAATACTATGTAGAACAAACTAGATTAAATATTCTTTTATTTTAAGCATTTATCACAAAAGCTTCTGTTTCTATTTAAAACTAAATTTGTCTTTTGCATCAATCACATCATCTGTATGTGTTTTAACTGTTAAAGGTTCGAGCTACAGTGGATTCTCACACAGGCACTTGAACACCGGAGGAGTGTGTCTGTGTGTGTGTGTGTGTGTGTGTGTGTGTGTGTGTGTGTGTGTGTGTTTCACTGTCTCATGTTTAAGCCGTCAACAGATCTAAACAGACCAAAATGTAAGCAGGCAATTATTAGTGCGTGTTTCTTTATTCTGTCTGCTGTCAGAGAGATTACGGGAATAATCGGTTTAATGAGCTCAGAACTAAAGATGGGATCCAGATTCCCCAAAGGAAGGGGGTGCACGGTGGTGAGGAGGGAGGGGGAGGGAGGGGGCTATTGTACAAAGGCCACAGCCTCTGCATGGCTGCTGTGTCAAACAGCCCCGCTGCTCAAATACCATTTACTGCTACAGCCATCACTGCAGTTCTCTTTTTTGTGTGTGTGTGTGTGTGTGTGTGTGTGTGTGTGTGTGTGTGTGTGTGTGTGTGTGTGTGTGTGTGTGTGTGTGTGTGTGTGTGTGTGTGTGTGTCTGTGTGATGACAGTGTGATCCTCAGAGGTAACACCCACTGTGGTTTCCGTCCTCTTCAAAGACGACACCGGTGTGTGAATAACGTACCTGAACCGTGCTCTGCGAGGATTTTCTGAATAATCCACATTTTAAACACATTTCATGTTATGATCCCTGATATTTTTACTACATTTCAGCAAATAGCAGTTTAGAACATTTTCTGCCCCACGTTGCAGAATTGTTTTGGCCGAGATTTGGCGGAAAGATGTCACTTTGATGGTCCGCTCCTGTTTGTCAGATCTGGGACACAAGTAACTCACTTCCTGACGTCTCTGTCGTTCCTATATGATCATAGATTGATATTCAATTCAATATAACCTTCAATTAAGTGTCTACAGTCCCACAAACTGCAGTGAAACTTAATAAAATACACTTTTGAACTATGCATTACATCATTGTCTAACTCACTGTCTCTCAAGCCCCATTTATTTCGACAGATATCTTGCAACTTGTATTTCTGTTGACCTTTATCTGACCAACTCCAAAAGTTAATCATCCGGACATTCTCACTGGAGTAACATCCCCACAAAGTTTGGTGAAAGTCCAACCGTGTGTTTTTGAGTTGTTTTGTACATACACACACAGACTGGGGTGAAAACAACACCCAACTTGTGTGCTCACGCATTTACAGTCCTCTGTGGCAGCAGGGAAGCTGTCTCATGATAATGGACAGTATGAAAGTCTTATGAGGATTCATGATAAATCTCAGCAGTCTGCATGGGTCTCCATTCGGGGGCTGCATCCTCTGGAGGCTGCGTTTGGAGACCGATTGTGTCCCAGCTGACGTGGTCCATGCAGCCCGTGAAGGATGCAGCCTGTGTAGACCAGGTGCTCTGAAGGATGTGGCCCCTGAATCCAGTCACAGCTAATGACCTGAGTCCATTGAGCTGCAGCGGCCTCAGGGTCCTGGTATCGTGTTCGGGGGATCTATGAGGCTTTATGATGTCACACTGGCATAGAACAGAGCCATTGATCATAGCATTAGTGTAATCTGTATCCGCTGTGATTGAAGAACATCTGACCTGTGCACCTCCAGCAGCTCCGGCACCAAAAAGGCACCAAGTAGGAAACGGCTTCGTGGCTGTGATCTCCGGCTCCTCTGACAGAGCTGTCAGGAGCAGCTGCATCCAGGCCCACAGCTCCGCACTGCATTGGCATGTTATCGCGGGCAACTCGGATTACAGCGGACCTTTTATTTTCTTTGATAGTTGTGACAGTCTTGTGACATTTCCCCTTCACAGCTGAGAGACGCCGGCACACGAACCCAAACCTGAGTCTCGTGGGGGGGGAAAACACGAGACTCAGATATGAGGTTGCAGTTTCTCCTCAGGACAGGTGGCTTTTAAACATGACGACACCGACGCTGTTTCCTAGAAGAATTTTCACGACCGGTGGGCGTCTAGAAAATGTAGAAACTTCAGGATCAAGACGAGGTTCATCTAATGAAGGGCTGGATATGGTTAATGTGCAAAGTTAGGGACAGAGTTGAAAACGGTTGTGGTAGGTGTTCATTTATATTAAATTAACAAAATACCAATAAAAGACCACCTCTATTTCTGGTTAGAAATCCCTGAATATTAAAATACCCATGAGCCTCAGCTGCTGTTAGCGTGAAGAAGAGTCCGGCTCCAATGCTCGTCAACACAGGAGTGTATCTCTCCACTCGTGGTTTTCATCTTGTCCACTTTCCGCTCATCTGACAGATGATACGCTTCAATTTTCATCATTTGAAAATCTCCAGCAACGAGGCGAAGCTGGAGACCACCTCGTGAGGTAGTGAGACGTTTCATGATCTACGCCGGCTAATCACCTGTTTCACCGCGGGTCAAAGGTCACAGCTCACTTCAATACTTGGCGCTTTACAATATACTGATGTGTCCCGATGATGTCATCTGACCCTCTGACCCGCTCAGTGTTTTAGAGCTCTAATTAGCCGTTGACCTCGTCTCCTCCCACGTCTCCTCCCACGTCTCCTCCCACGTCTCCTCCCACGTCTCCTCCCATGTCTCCTCCCACGTGTCCTCCCACGTCAACCCTTACTCCCAGCGCGACCCGGCCGACCTCGGTGGTGAGGTCACGCGCCTGTTGACATCAGCAGTTATCGCTCTTGTCTTCTGTGCGTCTCTGAGTGGTGGACGTCATCGAGACAAACCCGGGACTTTTCCCAAAGTTCCTGAGAGTTCGGAAAAGACGACAGGACGACAGAACTGATTTGATCTCTCTTTCTTTTTTTTTAAAAGAAAGAATAAAGAAGACCCAAGAAAAGAAGAAGCAAAGACCATTCATTAAATATTTTTTCAAGTTGTGATCTTTAAGATTTTAGTGGTAACAACAAGTGCAGTTTGACACGACACAGACACAGACACTGACACAGACACAGACACTGACACTGACATGACACAGACACAGACACAGACACTGACACAGACACAGACACAGACACAGACACGTGACAGGTGCAGATCTCCGCCTTGGCACATTCATAGAATCACTTCCCCTGAGGTAAAAGCACAACATCTGTTTGTTTTGCTGCAATGCTTTATACTGGGCGGAATTACAGAGCTTTTATTTTGAAAATTTGCGAACTTGGGTCTGAAGAATGTGTCGGTTGTTTAATGTTTGAAGACGTAACATCAGTAAATCATTCAAACAGTAATAAAGTAAATTATGTTTCATTTCACTAAAAACATTTTAAAGGGTCACTGCAGATTAACCAGGTAGGATGAACACAAAGTTTTTTAATGTCACTCTGCACCATCGACTTTTGTTTAGATTTTCACTAATTTCCCAGAGAATAATTCACGGATCTTGATTTAAATAATAATCGGACACATTTAGAAGACTGGTGTCTGTGAGTGTGTGGAACGTGCTGCAGCTTGATTGAATTTGAGGGACTGTTTGGACTTGGCGGAGGTATAAACTCTATTTAACGCTAAGTTATAATCAATCATTTTCCTTTCTTGACTTCTGATAAACCAGACTTCGGATGTTTTATGGGGGGTTAATACTGTACATCTTAAGAATAAAATATAAAAACACACAGCAGAATGACGTATATATAAACATTTTTACAAGTCACATACCAGCACATACCAGCACCATCACTGAACAGTTGTTTTCCTGGGCACAGGAAGCCAGCGCCCCGCTAGACAGCGAGATATAACTTGACAAAGGCGAGTCTGTTTCCCCTTCGTACCCGGTCCGACAGGAAGATGGGGACGGACTGACAGTGAGCTGCCTGTGCATGTAAGACGATCGCCTGGTATTCAATGAGAGGAGATGGGCAGATGGGTCGTCCATCTTCGCCCTGACATTACAGAGCCAGACCCCAGCAGAGAGGAAACGTTGGATTAGAAATACAAGTTCTCTGTCTGGCTGTCGGGGGGTTTGATGGCTGGAGATGCGGCGGAGGGTGACAACATCAAAGCAAAAACTGTGGATCATTCAAAAAGAAATTCATGGTGTTTTAACATCATTTAAAGAAGCCAAATATTCCACCTGTGTGAGTGATGTTCCTGTTCAAGTGGAAACTAGATTTCTATTGTTTTTGTCTTTTTTAACTTTTCTCACTGTTTTCGAAAAAGAAGTTTACCTGAGTTTTAAAGTCATAAATAGTTTGTGATGTGTTTTTATCCTAAACTGATGTTTGCTTTAGGATCTAATCTGCAACAACTCTTCATTAAACTTTTGTTGACTTCTCCAACAATATTCAAACCCAAAGAATTTGGCCAATTTTATTCAAGGTAACAGGTCGTTTCATTTTGGTCACTTTTAATTGCATCATCACCTCTTTACCTGTGACTCGGTCCGTCTGGGTTTTAACTCCCAGTGCAAACTGTGTATGACCAAGTAGCCGGTCAGCTGTTTATTCCCTCCACTGTTTGAATCCATCACCTATTGTGGATTACGATAACGAATCACAATTATTCATTATCGTTTGCTGCGTAACGTGAATAAAACTTTGATACGTTACCTCATCCGTGAACGTGATTTGCATCTGAGTCGCGTCAGGTGGTAAAGACAACGACTCAAAGCCTCTTGTCAGTCGTGCTCCTCTTGTTCTTGTGTGTGAAGAGTTTACATGTTTGACGTTCTAACCTTCTCTCCTCTAATGTGTCTCCTGAATGCTGAGATCACTCCAACACATTAAAAACGAACTGGGAGCAGGGAGCACGTTGAGGGGATTCGGGCTCTTCATAACGACCTGTGCAGTCGTTTCTCTGCACGTCCAAGTGAAAAACGACCCGTGCGACAGGCAAACATGTTGGAAAGATTACACCGTATATATCCCTGTGAACAGCTGACGTTCCCCCCAAGAGATCCTGGGAAGAAGCGGCAGAGGAGGAGAACGTTTGGGCGTCTCTGCTTCATCCCAGCTCTGTGATTATCAGGTTTTTATTATTACATGACAGAGTCGGAACAGTTCAGAGACTCAGAGAGAGTTTAAACTGGAAACGTGGGCAGGAGCACGGGGACTCGTTCTGTGCTGGAACCCAGTTACTAATGAAAACCGTTGACTGGATTGGAGAGGCTCCGCAGACTCAGCACATAAAAACAAAAGTAAGTGAGGAGCCGACTTTTCAAATGAGACTTTCACACGACGACAGAGTGAGACACATTGGAACAGCACGAGTAAACCCTGTGTAGACATATTTATTTAAAGGCTTCTGCATGAGTGTGAACGTCATTCGAGAAGCTCAATGAGAGTAAATGTGCGTCTCCACTTCCTCCCACTCTCCAGAAATGAGGCCATCAGCTGCCATCTTGTGTCTTTCACATCATCAGGAGCCAGATTCTGTGCAGTAGCGATTAAGGGGGAGGAGCCACGGTGTTAAAGTCCCAAGGATGAACCCTCCCGACCAATCATGAGTCAGTCTCTGCTGTCAATCAAAGACCTTTAACCACATTTTTGTATCATCAAATAACAAATTAAGACCAAACTTAACAAAACAATCTACAATCTACATGGCGTCCGTCTTCGTTTACAGTCTTTGCACACACACACACACACACACACACACACACACACACACACACACACACACACACACACACACACACACACACACACACACACACACACACACACACACACACACACTCTGCCCCACCTGCCCTGCATGCCCCCTGTGACCTGAAGCCCTGATAGAGCGCCAAAGTTTGGGAACCGTGCACTGCACTGTGCATGTGTGTGTGTGTGTGTGTGTGTGTGTGTGTGTGTGTGTGTGTGTGGGGGTGACAGGGGTGCTGAGTTACACTGTCAGGGTCACCTCTGCAGCCCTCGTGAACACCCCTCACAATTCGCCACCTTGAGGTAACAATGACTCCATTGTTCGTCCAGACAATGCTGTCTGAAGGACAGGGTTAGAGGGGCGGAGGGGAGAGGAGGGGTGACGGAGCAGAGGGGACAGTGGGGGGGCTCAGCACCTGGTAAGAGTGTATGGATGGGAACTGGAAGTGTGTGTGTGTGGGGGGGTCGGACACAGTCCATCGGTCAGCTATGGCAGTGCTCAGGACGGGAACACGCAGCACTGATGTCGGGCAGGACCACTGACCTGGGGAGAGGATTCCTCCAATCTGTGGTCTGGGAGCCAGCGGGGGGGCCTGAGGAGGGCGGAGTCAGAACCACGGTAGGTAGGTTTGAAGAAATCACGAAGCCAAACGCAGACAGAGACGCCATATGTTCCTCCAAGTGGAAGTTTGGAGACAGGGAGGGATGGGGGGTGTTGCTGCAACATGGCGGACATCCCAAAGCCGAACACCTTCCTTCGACAATGTGCAGGAACTTTCATGTGTGTGTTTGTTTCTGCAGAAGATTCTTTCACCACAACACCCACTGCAAACCACCTTTGCTGTTTCCCTCCCAAGCCACAAGGGGCAGAAGTCAAATACAGGGTTCAAACCAAACTTCAGAAAAGATGTTCAGGGCGGACGTTACAGAATATTGTGTGTGTGAAGACGTGTGCTTTAGAAGAATCTACGTACAGTTGATGAAAAAACAAAGCCTTCGTTTTCCTTTTCAAAGGCTGACGCAGCCTGCGGGTGTTGTGCTAAATGAAATGTGTTTCTGTGATGAAAACACTCATCCAACTCTCTGACTGCAGATATTCCCTTAAAACATAAAGTCTCACTATTACATTCCAGGTTTAACTGAGCAATGCAAACAATGATTCCATTCAGTCTTCAATCGATATCAACGCGCTACAAAGCCCTGAACACGCAATCAATTACGTTGTGTATGTGACTCACTAACACACTCACACACACACAGACACAAACAGACACAGATGCATACAAACCCACTGCCGCTACACTCAGGGCCAAAAAACAAATACATCCCATTATTGCTGGGATATAATGGGACCATTTTCCTCTCCCACAGTGGTCTTTATGAATAGTGTATAAACCCAGCCACGCGTTGGGTCCTTGGGGGTGAGGGGGGGGCGGGGGTGACACTGCCATAGGAGGTGGGAAGAGCTTGAACACATCTCCGCCTTTTAACCCCCTCCATAAAGAACTCCCAGACACACACGGCGAACACACACACACACACACGCGCGCACACACACGTGCACGCAGGACATGAGAGTGCTTAAAAGCTCTGTCCAAACATAGACCCAAGGCCAACAGTGAGTGCTGCGCTGAATAGAGCTCCGCCATCGCTGCACTCTGCCGCCTGCGTGGCAGAGGAATCGGCCACAGTAGCCGTTCTGTGTGCAGGAGGAAAAGCCGCCATCGTGCACTTCCTTGCATTTGTTTAGATCAGCCAATAGTTTTATCATCAAAACGAAACCAAAAAAGGGCACAAATTCCATCATGTGTTATTGCGTCTCGTCGGTCAAAATGCCGTCTGACAAGTAAGACGAACGCACTGCAGGTCTCAGGGTTTCTCGCTCCGCGTCTTGTCCGCCGTGTTGTAAAAAAAAAGGCCTTTGTTGTGCTCTGCAGTATAAATCATTTATGGGCTTTGCATAAATTTGTGTAATCTCCTTCATGGGGACTGGGCAGCCTATCGGATTCACTGGAAACCAGGGAGACAGAGTTGGTGGTGACAGCGTGTGCATGTGTGGAGAGAGAGAGAGTCTGAATTCACTTAGTTGCATTATATCACACGTTTTACACGCAACATGTGTGAGGAGACACAAAACCAGTGCATCTCAATACAAAACATCGAAATGCAGCATGTGGCCTGATTCCAACTGCATTAAATATACATCATCTCAAAATGTCATCAAAGGAGAAATCCACCAAACAAAGAAGAACTTGCATCGTTGTACGATATGTTATTAAACAATAACACACATAACTGTACATTTATTAAATTCATTTAGTCACTGGATTCATCAAAATATCCAAACATAAGTAAATAACTTAGTTTTAAAGCACTTTTCAAAACTTAAGTTAGGTTCTTAATTGCTTGACAATGAAAAAAGTGAGATTAAAATGTAATATCTCATTTCAAACTAGAAACTCCTTTTTAAATTCAATAGAACTGCACCAAATTGCACAAAGTATGATTAGAACTAGCTAGCGACAACCATCTTTGGGAAAAACATTGTTAGGTCCCACCTGCTAACGTGGAGTTTACACGGCCTTCACTGTCGCCAGCCACCAGGGGGCGATGAAGATAATTTGGGCTTTCCCGCCATGTGGTCCATCTTTATATGATTCAGGCTTCTGGGTGAATTAAACCCAACTGAACCCACTGGCTGATATCACCGTCCCCACACACGTCCCCTCTCAATTCCGTCCAAGTGAGTTTTATTTGAATGGATCCCAGTAAAAACCACATCGGCTGCTGTCACCGTGCCCTTGTCCCCCGCCCTCGAGCATGGAGGAGCTCCAGGATTTTTGTGTGTGGATGACATCATCGGTCGCCACAATCCGTCCCCTCTGTCCTCAAACATCTTAAATTCAGTAATTATACAGTAACAGATTCAAAACTATATTCTAGAACTGAGCCGAGGAGTCTCCGTGAGGGAGGATCTCCTTCTGTAACAGCATGAAATTAAAACTCTAAGTTTATCCAGAGTCGTACGAGACAGTGAATGTTTTATAGATGTCGATTGAGTGAACTTTTTTTTGGTTACATAATTAGTTTTTCCTGGACAGACACGTTGTACATCATTCGATTCCCATGTATCTCACACCATCAATTGCTGCTGTGACACACACACACACACACACACACACACACACACACACACACACACACACACACACACACACTCCCCCTGTGCAGTGACGAGGCTGCTGTATGACAGTAAATCATTGAAAGGCGGAGCGCAGCACTGGAAGCTCGGTGACAGAAGATAAAACACGGAGCGGCGGGCGGACTCTGCACACCTCCGCCACTTCCCTCTCCCCTCCGCATTAAGTCAAACGAAAAAAACACCATCCACTCCATCGAGGGACAGTTATTTCATCCTAATCACCTCAAGCAAACACCTCATAGCACAAGCGCGTGCACAGTGTATGAAGTGAACTGGACTCCCCCCCCCCACTCCTGTAACCAAGAGCAGAATCCAGCAGGGTCCAAACTGACTGGATCAATCTGGTCTATGTCATATTTAACTCTTTGATTATTTGTGGTATTCATAACATGGACGAAACTGATGATTCTTGAAATGAAGACACAAAAAGCTCAACATTTTACACCTGACAATCTAAACTTTTAAGGCTGCATCCATTCATCCATCCCCCATTTTAGAGATGCTAAAACAAAGTTTGGAAACACTGTTGGCCCCGTTTTAATCTCGATGAGCCGACACGAAGATGTTTGGAAACCATGACACTCACGACCTCTTGCTGATTGGATCTCCTCAGTCCTTCGCCGATCACATGACCCCCACCTTCAGGAAGAAAACAACCAGCACCAGGCTCGGCCACCAGTGCAGAACACGACACGGAGAATCAAAGTGTTACTGACCCAGTTGTCTTTGCTGACAAATGTTGTGCAGTTCAATTCCCTGTTTACACGTGTAGGAGATGAGATGTTATTAGAGCTCTTCCAGTTTACAGTCCAGTGCGTGTAAGTGGTCACGCTTATGGATGGGGATTAAAGCTGAGACTGTTTTCATTTAAACGCAGTAAAGTACGGATGTAGCCTGAGTTTCCACTGGTGGATAAACCGGTGCAGGAGCATTTCAATGACCTGACTTGCCCCAAGCAGAAGAAAGGGACCTTGGCGTCACTTCTATGCACCGAAACGAACCAAATCTCCCAGATCAGACGCTGCATCACATGATACAGACGCCACGGTTTCTTCTCAGGTTTCTGCCTCTTCTGCTCGAGACTCTCTCCTGTTTGCTCTGCCTCAGATTGTCGCCCGAGGATTTCCTGGCTTCCTGCCGCGCGCTCGGCTCCGTTTGTATCCTGAATTACCTGAAGATTCAATATCTCTCCGGAGAGCTGCCATAATTCACTCCCGGCTCAGCGGCCCGTGCCCCTGCCTGCCCCGCTCCGCCAACAAGGATTCACTACCTGCACAACTTTTTACAGTAAATCATCTTCTTAAAACTTTTCCTTGTTAGAACCCTCGGGGTCCAATGAAAAGAAAATATACATTAACGATCTGCTAAAGGACAAACTAACGTATTTACATGTGTGCCGGGAATCAAAGTTTACCAAGCTGCAACTTCTATAGAGTATAATTTATATATTTTTAATTTCATTTAGAAATATGTTTCCATTTGACATTAAAAATATTAATTTGTGTCTATGTGCACAAATATATATCATCGATATTGGTACTGAGCGATTAGAAAGTTAAAATAATATAATGTATAATATTATAATACAAAAGATTGTAACATTATAGTAAAATGCAGAGTCTGCATCCTTTGGACGCTTGATAGAGATCGTCCCATTTCTGTGGCTCCTTCAAATGCGTCATCACATCCCGAATAAATCAAGGCTGCACTCCCCCCGTCCCAACCTTTCCCAGGATTCATTGCACTTCGCAGATTGACCGTTTTTTTCAAAGAGGTTGCGGCGCCAGGAAGCGACGAGATCTGGCTTCAGCTCAACTGAACAGCGAATTGTACACGTTGGAAATCCAAGGGGGCATTCAAACTTTCTCGTCGTGTCCAACTGCAGTTCTGTTGCTAGGAAACAGCAATAATAATAATAATAATAATAATAATAAAAGGGACAAGCTGGTGACATGGAAAGTCTCCGTCCCCCAGACCGTGTCGTTTGGGTTTGGCCTTCGCGGTCTTGTGTGCCGGGTAGACTGCGTCCTCTGCAGGAGACAGCGCCTGAATTGGGACACAGCCATTGTTTACTCATTTTACAGCATCACTGACGAGCGATTAATGACATTTCATGTCTCCACGTGTGTTCAAGGATTTTAAACCCCCTCCCCCACATTGTATTTATTTGCCCTTCGACACGTGACTCCCTGCATGTGTTAAATATGTGCTTGAGCTCTTTTTGGTCCATTTGCATACGTTTATGTCAGCTGCAGCGCGAGCCACCTCCCGACAGGACGGCGTGAGAGATGTCTGACCGGAGGAAAGTAGAGTTTAGAAAATTGACAGACCCTGAATGGAGTCACACAGCAGCAATCAAATGGGTTTCCAAGAAGTTGTGAGGTAAAATGAGAGCCGCAGCGTGAGGCCGCACCGCCGGGTTTTCAATCAGACTCGCCTCCTATCTCACCTGCTCGAGCATAATTGTAACACACACATAATGTCAGACTACACACTATAGTCTGCTCCCGAGCTCTCTCTCTCTCTCTCACACACACACACACACACACACACACACACACACACACACACACACACACACACACACACACACACACACACACAAATCACTTGCCAGGATCATTTCGCACGTCCTCGGTGGGAAACCCCATCAACTTTCACAGCAGGGAACAGAGCAATGATACGCATCCTAGACTGCTGTACGAGGCTCACACACACACACACACACACACACACACACACACACACACTGCGGATACATTTACTCAGAGAAGTTGTGGCATATCCGAGCCCAACATGGCGGCCACATTCATGCACGCCACACAGAGGCGTGGCGTCCTGCAGGAGGTTAAGCGCTGCGCTCTTCTGAATCAAGGCCTGAATCAAGCACAACCAACGGCTCCTGCAGGTAAATGCTCATTCAGGCTCTGGTGGAAGATACTGACATGGACAGTTTGCTGTTTTTATAAATATCGATGCTGACAACGATGTTCAGTTTACTTTCTTTGAGATGAGAGTCAGATAACGATGTATCCTGTCTCCCAGAACGTCTTGGCAGCAGAGGGGGGGGGGGGACGTCTGGTTCGATATTTGAAAGTTTTGTCAGAATAAAATGTGCACTTGTTTTCCAAATCAAAGCACATAGAAATCATACATGCACATGAAGAGCCTGACTCTGCAGAAATGTGTTCGTTGGTACAACTTGCCTGAAACTGGACTCAAACCATGACTTGCAAAGGGGAAACACAATTAGAAATTGGAAACACATCCCAATGGGGGAAAACAAATATATGTATTAGTCCATATCTGTATTTATATAAATGTGTGTGTGTGCCCAGGCTTTGCAGTAGCCCCTAGAAGTCACAGATGAATATGAGCTGCGATTGGAAATGCTGTTTCTGAGCGAAGAACCACTGAGTCAGAAGTGGAAGCAAATGTTTCCCTGATGTGGTTTCCAGTCGACAGGAAAAGTGATAAGTTTCTCATCCTGTCCAAAAAAAATCATTGAAGCAGTTAAAAAGTCGGATGCAGCAAAACAAACAAAGGTTCCTTGCAAAATGTCCCTAGTGGAAAAAGCATGGAATTGCAACTGATAGATTTCCTCATAGACCAAATAAATCCCACTGTTATAATTCCTTTTATTGTGAAATTGGAAAATCTTTCTAAAAAAACCCCCACATTTAATGATTTTTAAGGTCTTGTGCGACACTGAAGTAAGAGTTCAGGGTTAATAATGAACAAAGCACAGGACGTCTCCGATCAGGACCCAGAGGTCGTGCACACATCCCATCGAGTGTCGAGCTTCTCAACCTTTAACTGGGTTTTCTCACTCAAGTCACTTTTTCAATATTAAACCAAAACCACAATCTGTCTGTGGCCACGGTCAACGCAGCCATTTAAACAACAATTAACCATCAATCAACATTACATCACCACAAATTAATTAACATCATAATTAACTGGAGCGGCCGTCTTCCTGATTCGTCCCGTAGTAACATTTGTGCAACTCGCCAGACGTCTTGATTAAACGTATCCTCATTATGGAAGAAGTTGTCCCGACAGTTCTGTGCTTCCTTTTAGAATTTATTCAGACTGTTCTCCAGACTGTGGCTGCAGCTCCCACATGTGAGTGTGTGAGTGAGAATATGAAATTCTTTCAAAAGAACACGTTGTTCTCAGTGAAACTTAAAGGACGCACCGAGGTTTGGGAAATAATCGATGACATCACTTTGTATTGGCTATTATATATTATCTTCAAACAATATTTGATTTGTTTCTATGGTCTTTATGTGACATGTATGAAGCTGCAACAGCCTTTTTGGTTCATGTGAAGTATTTGTCTGTCTGCAGTTTACAAGAGTTTCTGTGTATTTAAGTGTTAATTACGCAGAGTACAGAGCATTGAAGTGTGTAACCATGGGACTGAGTTCAGACACAACACACACTCGTCAGTGGTCTCAAGGCTAATGAGGTGTGTTTTTTGTTAATGCTCATTTTTCTTCTTTAAAATTCACAGAGAAACGTCAGACTATTTGCACTGAAAAGCCCAAAATACAACAAATCCCAAAATGCACAGTTCATGTCCAGTATCTGACTTGAGCTGGGCGGCTCGTTCCTGTTCTCCAGTTTGAAATGTGCACGTTTCCTCTCTTCTCCACCGAGTGTCTTCTCCTTCTCGTCTTCTCTCTCTCTGCCCGTGTGTGGTTCTCTGTCTTCTATGTGATGTGTTCTGCTCGCTTTCTGTCGCTCTCTCTTCTGGGTGAGTGTCCGGGTCCGGAACTGACCTCCTCTCACACACACACACACACACACACACACACACACACACACACACACACACACACACACACACACACACACACACACACACACACACACACACACTCTCTCTCTCTCTCTCTCTCTCTCTGTCCTTGCCTAAACCCTTTCCTTAAAACATGTCTCCACCTGAAAATTTAATGAATTGCATTATGGGACTAGCCCTGTGTGACACTTCTCAGTGTTGTGTCTAAGATGAACTAACTCCTGCCAATAGAACTTGTGAATTAAGAACTTGAATTATCTTGATTTTAATCCTAAAAGATGGAAACACAGTTGGGGTATTGAGCGAGGAAATGTAGAGCAGTAGTATAAATATTGATAGAATTTATAAATTCAGCTGAATTCATCCTGCACCTTCTACACTACATCATTTCCACAAATTCTTCTAATGTGTATTTTTTATGCTGTTGAAATTAAGGGCATAGCTGCATCCCATTTCCATAATACACGTTGTACCACCTAGAAATACTACCCCCACTGTATACATTCAATATTCTATATACTAAACGAACACTATAGCCAGGTAGTATGAGAGAAATCAAAATAATCAGCATTTTGCACAAAAAGGAAATGTATAAAGTTGTGATGTGGCAACAATTATCAATCAAACTGTAGCTTTGTACAAGGAAAATGAAACAAAATTATTTTTCTTTAATTTTATATTAATTTATATAAAGTTTATATATCTACTGCCAATTGAATCCCTGTGGATTCGCTCTGCCACGGGAGGTGAATGTTTTATTCACCCGCCTCACTGGCACGTGCACAATGGAGGTGTGTCAATGCCCTGAAATCAACGAGGTCATGTCAGAGTATCAGAGCGACCAAAGAAAACAAGGTGCACTTCCTGATGATGCAATTTAAGTCATTTCATTTTGAAAGAGTAATGGCCAATGGGAAAGCCCGATGCTCAGCCAGTCGACCAATAGCGTAACTCAGTCAGTCACAGACATTTGCAGATGGAGCCTGGAAGTTAAAAATCAAGTACAGTTAATTTTCCTCTGACTTTCTCTGAACTCACACGCTTGGAGCTGTTGCCCTGCAGGTGGTGATTCCTGCAAACACAAGCAGAGGACAGAGAAAGTTACCAGAGCAATAAAAAGCACCGACAGTGTATTAATGGTGTCGTCGGCGTCCAGGTCGTCACCTGAAACGAGCTGGAGCCACTTTAACAGAGCAGCAGAGGACTGAGTGCAATCCAGTGTTGTCCTCCTCTGAACTTCAGCTAATCAATTAACATGATTTAATGCACGGGCACTCGGCATCGGAGGCCGGCGCGGCTCGGCGTTCGCCTAATTTATACTGTTTCGACCGTTCCACACACGTGCAGGGAGAGAGGGAGGAAGTGGAGGTGGGCAGGCTGTGCTGAGCAGAGCCGGATCTCAGGGGAAAAGGAAGTGATTGTTTTATTTTTACAGTTTAACATTGGCAAAGTTTAAAGAGCTTGGGGGAGGGGGGGGTGATAAGAGAGAGAGGCAGAGAGAGCCTGACTCAGTCCTCTCCTGTGAGCCTCCGTCTCGCCTTTGGCATAAAAAGTGAGCCTGCATATTACTCAGTCTATCACAACACAGCAGGAGAATGGGAGGAGAATTAATACACTCTGGTGCCAGTGTGGTCTCTCTCTGCCTTTCTTCTCTCCTGCACTCCTGCTCTCTCCTTCTCTTCAAGCTCCACTGGACAAAAGCACTTTATGTGCTAATAAAATTAACTTGTATATTGCTTTGATTTTTTTTTTTTTCTTCCTCCTCGCCGATAACAACCAGGCTGAGGGGGAGAAGTGAAGGAGGGGAGGGCTGGAGGAGATCTCCTTGGATCTTCTCCTGGATTGTGTTCATTTTTCCGTTGGGTTCCCGACGTGCGCCCGGAGCGAGCGGCGGCTCGGGCTTCCGAGTGCTGCCGTGGCTCGGGGCGAACACTTTTTCTGTCTGTGTGCATTTCAATGACATAAACAGCATCGAGCGCTCCTCACCCTCAGCAACCGTCTATCTGCCTCTCATAAATCTGAATGACATTAACATTTAAAAAACCCAACTCCTGCCTGTCTGTGGCTGGGCCTCTCAGACAGACAGGCCTCCATTTTATTTATCCACTGCACGGCGGGCAGGGGAGACAGGCATCGCCGCAGACAGGCATAAATCTGTGCAGGTTAGAGCCTCAGCCGGCGGGTTAAGTGAATATCAGCCTCTGCCTCCTGAAGCAGCTCACACTCCTATTTCACACTCCTATTAAATATGTGTTTCATTTCTGCCTTATTTGGATGGAAAGTAATTTTGCTCTTTTATAGAAGGTCATAAAATATATAGTGTTTTTTAATACTCTGCATAACATTTACATTTTCTATTGTATAAATGTGATCGCCGCGACACGGGGCTGAATAAAACATTCATGGCAAAAGCCATTTCTTCTCTGACATTTGGTCCCCTATCTATCATCAGTTTCCTATATGCAGCCAGGAGAACAAACGCTGGTCAAATGTTTAAACGTGGCCTCTCCACATAAAATTTAAACCCTGCTTTCACATTAACAGCCGCCGGCGAGTAGATGGAAATGCCTTTTTTTTTTTTTTTGGCGCAGATAAGAGAAAAGTCAAATGGAAATGACTCGTAGGGCTGTTGTGGCATCGGGGAGCGCGCCGATGGCCCTGGGAAATTGAAGCATGTCAGTAAAATTAGACAGAAAAAGAAAAAGCTGGCGCTGCCTCGACCAGCAGACATGTAAATGTGGCAGAGCCCCTCAGATGAGTCCATTATGGAGCCTTTTCTCATCAGAAATCCCATCAGTGTATTAAAAGGTATAGCCTTGGCACTGACAAATTAATTCTTTCATCCCCCCCCCCCCGACTGATTTGAATCGCTGCTGAACTCGGGGACGGGCGGCAATTCAACATTATCATTCATCTTCATTCAGCAGAAAGTGGCGCAAAAGAAAAACACGGAAATGATTCATCATGATACACAACTGTGTTTTCTAAATTAATGATATTATGTAAATGTTGTACAGGGCACGTCTCACAAATTAGTTTCATCACACTTTATTTGGTGTGTGAGTTGATGCTGTTGATGTCAACGTGATTATTTTGCACATTTATTTATTCTTTATGCCTCTGAACACTCCTGTATTAAACACTTTATACTGGAGTCAGCCAAGGCCACAAAAAAACACAAAAACACGCAGCGATATTTAGTAACAGGTTTTACAGGATTAAGAGATTACAGCCGAGTGGAGGGAAACAAGCTCCGTGTGTATGAACTAATGAACAGAGTCAGTTTTCATCTGAGTGTTAACTGAAGGTGATAGAATATGAAAAGGACGTTAAGGTGGGGATGAAGAGAACAAGCGGTACTTCCTGTTTACAATCGATTCTTTTCTATATCGACTCAGCGACGACTCACACTGATAATGACGGTAACTCTTGAGAGAAAGGCTGAGGCAATATTCACATCGGGTTTGTCTGTAGCGACGAGGATTTCTCCAGAAAACTGTCCATGAATAGTTCTTCGAAGATTCTTAACTTAACTGTACTTTAATGTTTCCTGCTTCTTACCTTCCGGTTTCTTTGAGATCCTGTGCCACAGTCAATGCAGGTCGCTTTTGTCTCTATCAAACTGCTTCCTTCACTAAGAGTCTAACAGTCAATTAACCAATTAACCAATTAACCAATTAACCAATTAAATAATTCAACAATTAAATAATTAACCTATTAATCACTTATATTTGTGTAGCTCATAATCACAGATCACAGTTTGCACAACCCCGTGATGCACTGAAAACTATATTCCGCTCACATAGTTGATACCAAAATACAACAGCTAACTGAGACTAAAACTGAAGCTGTGCTTCAACATAGTAATATAAAGTTCAATGAAGACATTTCCATGGCAGCTGTAAATCATTATGAACAATAATGGGAACACAAGCCCGTTGTGTAAATATCCAGACACGTCCAACCTGATAATTGACACAACGAAACAAAAGACACGTGAGACACATGAGTTCAGGTGTGTTTGCTTGTTTGTTCTTCGCTATAATTCAGTGAATTGATAATCAGCGACTTAAACCTTATGATCAGGACACGTTTTTTTTTACATCCAATCATCCGATTTGCTGGATTCTCCCAGTTTGGAATCCGTGTTGCCCCAGTTCAGGTTGTGTGAAGCTCTCCCACAGGTACTCATTAGTATTGTTTACTTGCGAACCCAAAGGGGCCGTGCTTTCCTCTAATCAGAGATTTCACAACACCTTCTACACTCTGCCACCATTTTCCCACACATCTGTGATCTCACGGAGAAATATTCCAGGTCAACGATTTGCACCAAACAGTTTCCTACAGAGGAGCATGCATGTTACCTTGTGCTCGAATAGAGAGTGTGGCCTCCAGGTGTCACAGTTATCCAAGGTCCAATTTACTAGTAAAAAACACATCCCCCGTTACTGTCTATTATCATCGAGACGATCAATTGGTTCCAGTGCATGTGAACGCTGGTTTACAAACAAGGCGGTGTGTGCATAGTTCAAGGTGCAGCAACCACATTATTGAATTCTGCATAAGATTTCATGGGATGGAATCAATAAGCTTCTTTTTACGCCATTGACATGAAGCCTTGCAGCCTGAAGTCAACCTGTCACAGTGACACCTTTTCTTCGGGGCCGGCAGAGACACACACAGAGAAAACAATCGATTCAAAAGCATATAGGTGGATGTTCCTGTTCCCCGTGTCTCCAGGAGGTGCAGGAGGAGCAGGGCGACGGAGGCTGGGCTTTGTTTTCCAATCGGAGAATTCAAAACCTCATGAATGCGACCAGCTAACTTTTGAACAAAGTGCAAATGAGGCCAGTTAGAAATGTTTGAACCGATTTGGTACAATGTGAATGAAGATGGACGACATGACGGCTCCCCGTAAGTAAAACATCTCCATTGTTCCCCTGGTGGCCGGCTGCAGTATAGGTTGTAAATCCGGTCTCCTCCATGTCAGTGGATGGGACGTGGACCGAACTAAAAACTGAACGTCAAATACATGTATTTTAAAGATGGTTTCTGTCATTTGAGGTGGTTCTTATAACACCGATCGGCAGCTGAGGTCGGCGCAAGATGGCAGTGTTCGTATCTGAGATGTTTTTGGCTTCATGTCTTTGAAGCTCTGGATCACTAGGAGGATGATATCAGAGGCTATTTAGGATATTTAGGCTCCGAACACGGCGTCAATGAGGCCGTTTCAAGTCGAATGTGAACGTTGGTTCCTCCGGACACTTGGATGACACAACACGAGCGGCACGGAGGCATTTTGTGTGTTTTTCTTTTCTGTTGTTTTTACTACGTGTGAAGAATCGGTCACCGTTTACTCCATCGGCATAATGGTGAGTAGATAAAGAGGGAATTCTCATTTTTGGGTGAACTTTCACCTTTAAATGAACGTGTGGAATTAAACTGTTTTGGTAAAACTAAAATCATCCCTGGACGGTTTCCTGCCTGTGACTGTGACACTTTAACTTCCTGTGGCAAATAACTGAACTTTGCAAAAACCCAGTCTCTTGTGTTTATAGTATTTTCATATGTTTTATGGTGTAAACCTGCTCGGGCAATAAAACCTGATTATGATTCTGTATATAATGTACATGCTCAGCACTTTTAATTTGTATTCTATTGCCTTTTTATAACGTCATATCTTATCTTCTGATTCTGAAATGTTGACGTGGTAAAATATAGAAATATATGAAGTGGATTCCATTAATACGTGAATATAATTATTATTTATATTAATTTTATACATTTCTGCTTTGGCATTATTTCCTGCATGTTTAACACTGAAGCATTTATTAGTGTGTGTGTGTGTGTGTGTGTGTGTGTGTGTGTGTGTGTGTGTGTGTGTGTGCGTGTGAGGTGCATGTTATTATTTCCCACAGCACGTGAACGCTGCACGAACTCCTCCTCCTCCTCCCGCGCCTCCTCGCCGTGCGTGTGCCCGCCGGTGAAGGCGCGCGCACGGGGAGGTGGCGGGGGGTTGTGCTCGCTCCCGGCTCCCGGTGCTCTCTGACCCCAGCGGCGGCTCCGTCTCACTGCACCGAGCCTCGCTCTCCTTCTCCCCGCTGTCCGCCTGCGTCTCTCTGCCTCCTCTCCGGTTCTCCTCTCTCTCTCTCTCTCTGCCTCCCCCCCTCCTCCTCCTCCTCCTCCGCTCTCTTGTCTGGTTCCTACCCACAGGAGAGAGGTCCCGCCGGGTCGAAGGTTCTGCCCTGCCCGCCCAGACTGCCGCAACCTCCGGCTTCTGCTGCCGCCGCCGCCGCCGCCGCATGGACCCGCGTCCCTCCGCCTCCACCGCCGCGTAGAGGGCGACCCCGACCCGACACTCCACCTCCGGGCAGATTCAAACAAAAAAAACACCCGCTCTGAAAAAGCAACCACCAAAGGTAGAGCAACCTTTCCGCCTTGCTTGCTTGTTGGGGTGGGGGGGAGCACCGGGGAGCACCGGGGAGCACCGGGGCCGGGAGGGAGCGGACCCGGGAGGAGAAGGAGGGATCCCTGACACAAAGCCGTCGGTTGAAAGGTGGCTTGTCATCCGGGAGGGAGAGCAGGAGGTTAGCCGCCGTGACACCCACCGCCTCCCCGGCGCTGCGCTGCATTTCACCGGGGGAGGAGGGAGAGCATCGCGCGGATCTTTCTCTTTTTCCATCCTGGGTTTTTTTAAAAATCTTTTTATTATTATTATTATTTTTAATTTTTTTTGATTTGTGCAGGCGCGCGGCGCGTCGCTCTCGCACCGTGTAGCCGACATGCACGCTACCAGACGGGGTCAATCTATTTCGCCTTCGCCCCCTCTGCTGCACCGGAGTGATCCCTCCGCGCGAAGTTAGCTACACGGTGTGGAGATGCAGCCACAGCACTGCCTGTGTGTGCGTGTGTGCGTGCGTGTGTGTGCAGCCTGGTTGTGTTACAGCAGCTAACCCGTGCATAGCAATAAAAAAAAACTATGATAATAAAAAAAAAAAATCTATTATTGCCAGGGCAGGTTTAGCAGCAGGCTAAGCTAGAGAGCTAGTTGCTGCTACTGTAGCCATAAGGTAGGTGCACACACACGCACACACACACACACACACACACGCACACACACAGGGAAGCATGCTGCACACAAATCCGTCCTCAGCTCTTTTTTCGGCCTGCATGTGCAAATAAACTGCACATTTTCCAGGATCCGCAGCAGTTGCACTCCAGATTTTTTTAGGGTTTTTTCCTCAGTAGTGAAGTGATCCAGGGACAAGTGTGTGCAGGGGGGGAGGAGGGGGGTTAAATTATTGTTTTTATTAATTTCTAGAAGGCCCCAGGAAGGATTCACAAGAGCTGGACACATGTCATTGGAACTTTTCAGGACTGTTGTGTTGTGTTGTGTTGTGCAGCTGCTTAACACTCACTTTGTTCTGTGTGTGTGTGTGTGTGTGTGTGTGTGTTGGAAATGAGTTTACCTACCTTTCTATCTCGGCTGGCATAAATCTTTCACACTATAATTCATAGCACACGTCACAGAGAGCAGCAACCGGTTGACCCAGAAAACATGAATCAATTTTCTTTTTCGGTGGAAATAGGACATTTTCTTTAGCTCCACGTTTGGGGGGCGGTTGTTCAAGATATTCAGCCGGAGGTCAGAGCTGTTTTTTTTTTTTTACTCAGCTCGTCTCAATGAACTCTGGAGCTGCAGATTTCCCTCCAAAAAGAGAGAGATGACAGATTTGTAAATTTAAAGTGCATTTTCCTCTTCTTCTTCCTCTTCCTCTTCCTCCTCGTGTGGTGGCTGTGGCGGCATCAGGAGGTCTGGTATATAAAGCTTGTCAAAGCCCACAGTGGCCACTTTGCTATCAGTCAGGGAGGTCAGACAGGAGGAGGCTCAGGGAGCAAACAGCCAAGTCCGGTGAGTGAGCAGCCTGGAAATGCAAAACCTACACAGCTGCTTTTCCTTTTTCTTTTTTTTTTTACTGCTTCTCCTGAATTTAAATTTTTTTTAAAAGTGCATCGTATTCTATTTATTGCGAGCGCAGTTCAGTTGGGGGATTTATATTGCGGCTGCACCAGGCCTGGAATGAACGCAGCACATCCTTTTGTTTTTCTGTTTTTTTTTTTGCGTGTTAGAGGTAAATTGTCAGCAGGGAGGCAGAAGCTGTTTCATGCATGGGTTGTGGAGAATTTCATGTTTTATTGAAAGGCTTTGCAACAATTTGATCACCAGCAGAGACGCTACCTGCAGCGTCTCTTTCTAGGTTTGTTTTAATTCCAACAGGCTGATGCCCCAGAGGACATGCCTGCAGTGGGTTTTTTTTATTTTTATTTTTACATTTATTAGTTTGCATTAAAAAAAACCAAAGCAGGTTATGAGCAGCAATTTAAAAAAAATAAAAAAACGTGCCTTGGAGATTGTAATCTGACGCCTGAGCAATCTTAGTGTGAAGTTGTTCTGAAGGAAAAGACGATTGCAAACCTTTTAACAAGCTTTTAAATCCTTTTAAATGAGCAGAATATTGTTTGGAAAGGTTGAGTAAATGTGCTAATTATGCTTTAGCTCACTTTACTGCATTTCGTATTAATTAGGGTTTCACCAAGAATGGTTAGAGGTTTTGTTTAAGGTGCTGCAGGGATGTCTTGCAAATTGAAATGGTGGCACGACATGAAAAGGAACTTTGTGTTCTCTGAAGCCAAATAAGAAATGTGTAGATGCATATTTACAGAACACATGTTGTGCTTATTGATTATTAGAAAAAGATCCCCTCCTTCACTTGATATCTGCTCTGTCTGTGTCTCTGCCGCAGCCTCAGGGTCGTTTTCCTCCTGGTTTTTTATTTTGTGAACAGTTTAAATGTGTGTTAGTGGGTTGACCCGCTCAGTGCATGCCTCCTGTTTAAAAGCAGCTGATGACTGTGTGTGTGTGTGTGTGTGTGTGTGTGTGTGTGTGTGTGTGTGTGTGTGTGTGTGTGTGTGTGTGTCTCCCTCCTTTCGGTGCAGACTGCAGCTTGTCGTGGTCGAGTCGGTCGGCCGGGTGGCTGCTGCTGCTGCTGGGAGACTCTCCCTGGGCTTGTTGAGCGGCGCTGAAGGATGACTGCTGCACGGCTCGCTGCTGAATCCCGGTGAACGAACGGCGTCTCATGTCCAAACGGCGGAAGGATGGCTCATGGCAAAGTGACCATCGCGGTGGACGAGTACAGCTCCAACCCCACACAGGCCTTCACACACTATAACATCAACCAGAGCCGCTTCCAACCTCCACATGTCCACATGTAAGTACACACACACACACACACACACACACACTGTGGATCACCTACGACGAACTTGTCAACTAAAATCAAGTTTACCTGACTTTCCATTAATTGCATTCTGCCTATTTTCAATTTAAAAACACATTTGATTTATATTTTAATTAAACTTTTAGGGGGTTTTATATGAAAAAAAAAAGCAGCTTTGCAGAAATTATGCACTGCGACAGGAAGCCAATCAGGAGCCTCTTTGATGCAGAGTCTTTGTTTATACTTGAATTTAATTGGCTCAAGCTCAGAGAGGATACGGTGGCTCAGAGAGGACAAAACAAAGTTACAAATGCTATTGTTGAAATTGAATATTGCTGTTTAAAAAGTTTGTGGCAAGTGAAACATGTCGTTTGAAAGACAAAGAGTGAAAGCTATTCAGAATGTTTCTGCTCCCTGCTGCGCCTCACGGACGGCGTGCTGCCGCTTGTCGTGGTCGTATTACGAGGCCGTTATCATTTGTGCCATGTTGTTGCACGGATACTTTTTTTCGCATTAGGCCGCTCTTGTTATTTATTTATAAGACCAGTTGCTTAGCGTTGCTCTTGTCTGATGTGGTTATGCTCTGCCTCTCATTAGTGGGTCAGAGCGCTGTGACCCATCAGCCCTCGACATGCAAACACTCATCAGAGCGCCGGGTGTTTTTTATCTCTGGACCGATTTCTAACTCGGAGCTGCCGCTCGCTTTGTGTCTTCTCACAGTTACGGCGGTTTTGAGCTTTTGATGAAAGGCCTGTGACTGCTTGTTGTTGTGGTTGTGGTTACATGTGCAGGTTGTTTGAGAGCTTTTATATTCACTGAGAGCGACGAGTAAAAAGTTAACCTGCAGCGGTGTGTAGTGTAGTGTCGTGTTGTGTAGCTTGATTGAACTTTTATTCTTTGTTGTGTAACTTTGGATGGATTGGACTCCTCTAGATGCTTGTTCATTTGTTTTTGTTCACCTCTACTGTCTTCTCACTTCCTCTTTGGCATTTTCCAAATTGCAGCTGCAACAAATCAGGAATCGATAAAATCTTTGGCCTAAATAAATGAAATATGAAGCTTATTTGAGCAGATTTTATGCATCAGAGCAACTTGAACTTAAGTTGTGCGAAGTAGACGCTGGATGTGAAAATGGAGCCCGAGCGAACACTGTGCACTAATTACATGAGTGCCATTGTTCTCTTTGTTATGGATTTGACACTAAGATAAATACAAATCTGCCATCCTGACATATAATTAAATTGTTAAGGGGAAAATCACAGTTAGGCTCATTCCCATTTATCCCCCTTTTAACAAAAGGCCAAATGGGAATATCACAGCGTGTCAAGTCTCAAGAAGAGATGCAAACTGTTTTAGAATTCACTGTAAAATAGTCATCTTTCTCAACTATACGTTTTTTGAACTTCCGTCAGTTTCTTCTGAGATCTTTCCTCAAAACAGCAGAATTATCAAAAACCTTAACGTAGGTCTTGTTGCATAATTTCTGGTCGGACTGAAGTTAAAGATGAGATTCAAGTAAAGACAACATCACGAATGAAGTTGGAAAGACTCTAAAGTCAGGTTGAACATGTGCTCAGTCACCGTGTTGCGTTCAGGTGCAGGGAATTTGCAATCCGCACCATGGTTGAACCAAGATGGCAGCTATAGCAGGGAGAGTGACGTGATGCAGGGACAGAAGCATCGGGAATTGTTGGAGAAAGGCCGGATGAACCTGAGCTGTAGAGGAGGATTCGGGCAGCGGGGCGAGATCTCTCGAGAGCTGCAGACACCACACACACACACACACTGCTTCGCTCTGGAGACTCGACGACATCTGCCAAACAAGTTGTTGTTGTTGTTGTTTCATCTTATTTACCTCAGACACTCTGATTCCCACAATTCTCTCTGGATGATCACATTCATGTCAACAGGATTATTTTGGAGGTGACAGTCAAATCGTGGACTTGTGTAAACAGCTAAATGGGACACTCACCTCCCTCCCGGTGTTGGCAGCGTTCACATTATTGTACCGCCGTGTTGTTTTGGGATTCCTCAGCTGTGAGCGGCCGGGCTGCCAGCGCAGCGAGCGTCGGCGCCACGGATGTGGAAAGAGAGACAAGGTCACCTCGCACTTTGTGTTACGTCAGTCTGTTTTAATGGTTGACAAAGGCGGCAATAAATCAGGCCAAATGCTTCAATATGAATCAGGGTAGACACAGCGCCCGGTTCATCTGAACAGATTCTAGTTTGAAGAGGCTCCCTCGGTTTTTCTCCTTTTTGATAATGAAAATACGAGACGGTACCAAAAAAAAGCTTTCAAATAAAACGTCCTCCATAAAGTTGTTTTTCTATTTCTTACTATATAATCCTGCTCTGAGGGACATTGGTGGCTTTTATTTTCAGTTCCCTGGAAAGTCCTCTTTATTCTGAAGTGCTGCACCAGTTGACCATAAGCAAAGTTCAGCGGATTAACATTGCATAAAAGAAACATTACGTTGGGAAGTGGAGGAAACAAGCAGAGTGGGAATGAATGGATCTACCTGCTGCTTTGGAGGAAAACCCCTGAAAATGAAAGTCTCATATAAGTGGATCCTCATCTGGAGACGCTTTAGTTTTATTCCAGGTGTCGACAAACAAAAACATCGCCGATGATTTCTGCCTCTGTAGCTATAAAAAGCAGCTGTTTATTTAGTAAGAAGGAGTCGGAGCAGGAGGAGTCGTCTAGCATCTGCTGCTCCAGCAAATGCAGCCATGACAGAGTGACTGTGTTTAAGGTGCAGAAATGCAGTTAAATGTCCTGAAACGTGGAACAAATAATCCAAACGTTCGTCCAGCTCATCGGTATAAACGCTTTTTGCCCGTAATGTGCGGCCCTGCTGATTTTCCCATCTTCACTGTGGTAGTTCGTGGAGGTGAAGCCCCTGTAGGAAGGGGATGTGTTGGAGCCGCGGGGCCTCTCAGCAGATATGTGTTTGGATAAATACATTAGGCTGTTTCCTGGCTTCCACAGAGCCTGCAGTGTTTTACTTTGTCATTCTTAAACTCAGACTGGGAACCCTGGGATCGCACACACACATATACACGCACACACACGCACACACACACACACACACACACACACACACACACACACACACACACACACACACACACATACACACTCTCTCCCATCCCCCACTATGTTGAAGTGCTTATAGAATACAAGCTCTGTTCTGGGAAAGTAAAGGCTTGTTTAGATTGGAGAGATAATGATCCGACTTGTTCTAGGTTCCTCTCTCACTGCATCCACAGTATTTGGGCATAAATAAAGTTGTTGCTTCTCTGAAAGCAACGCAGGAGAGGGAGGAAAAAAATAAGTCAAGTGAGGCGGTCGCTGCGCCGTTTGAAATACTATCCGTGCCTTAATGGTCCCCCCCCCCTCCTGCCCTTACACAGATTATTTAGATTTGTGTGATGGAGTACAGCAGTACCTTTTGTGCGGTGTGGAAGGTTTTGCTCTCTGAACCACATATGAAAACATTCTTGTAGAGCGTGTACACACTCCAGACTGACACACACACACACACACACACACACACACAGTGGCAGTTACAGGCTAATGCTGTGGAACGTGACCCTGAAGTCAAAGTGGCCCTTCTTCAGAGCATGGGACGTCTCACTCTTGTCTGTGAGTGAGCGACAGACTCAGTCCAGCCCTGTTTATGTCTGGTTTATTTTTCTGCTCCGTCTGTGTGTTTTTTTTTTTTTTCTGTCTTTCTCTTCATTCGTTCTTTCTTCAGCCAGCTCGTCGTCGTCACGTGAAACGAAACGCTCAGCAACTTGGAACAGATGCTTCGAGTTGGGACTCCTAATGGCTTCGAATCCAATTTGAGCCGGATCGAGGCCAGACTGTGGGAAGGCCCGACGCTCGCATGCAGACGGACAAACTGACAAGAGCTGAGACTAGAGGGACTTTGAGAGCGTTTAAATAGTTTGAAGACGTCTTGACTGAAGAAGGTTTAAAAGGCCTCAATTGCCGTTATCGGTCTCAGGAAGAAGGTTCGCGAAGAATCGCTCGAACCATATTTTGATCTCAAAAGTTGAACTTTGCTTCTTCCTAACATTTAATCTCCGGGGGGGCCGTGTACAATCCCAGTACGGCTGCAAGTTGTGGTTATTTTCATTATCAGTTTCTCTGCCGATTCGTTTTTTCCAGTTTGGAGACATTTTGTGATTATGGACCTTGGTGTCGTCTGTTTTTGCCTTTTTGTTTTTTTTGGGGGGTTTTGGGTTTAAAATTGATCTGAATTTCAAATCCAAGTTTTGTCGACATGGTAACGAAAATCACTTGAACACCTCTCCGTGCTAATGCCAGGATGCTGTAACCCAGTAAAGCTTTAAGTGCCACACTTTCAAACTATTGTGAGATTGTTAATCCCAATTTCCCTTTTATTACCTATAGAATAGGGAACTTACTACTTCTCATTATAACATAAAATTATGCACTCGTACTTGCCACATAAGTGGGCCGGTGGATTTCTTTTTTTTACTAGGAGTGTATCATACAATAACCAGCCACCTCAGGATGTGTGGTGTTTTAATTTGTATTCTTTTGTATTCAGATGAACCAGTTTTTCTAAAATGAATTTCACCTCTGGGAGTAAACTGGAAACATTGCACCGAGAGAGAGAAGTGCAGTTGTTGTGGTTACCTGATTTATTAAGGTAAAAAAAAAACCGTCTTTACACTTGTAAACAAAGAGGAGACGCCTCCTGAAAACAGTGTTAAATAATCTATTCCTTTTTATATATGGTTATTTATTTAAAAACATAATTCATCCCAGACACCTGAGCTCAATACATTCATTTTACTCCTGGTAAATGAAAATTCTTTAACAACCCCCCCCCACCCCCTTCTCCCTCCACAAAAAAAAAAAATCCACATTTAACAAACTCCTCCAGATGCCTTGTTAATTATTCCCGCCTTCTGAATAATTGAGGAGCTCATAAATATGAATCATTTAAAGACTCCGCCGCCTGCATCCATACACGTGGATGTTCTGACACGAGCTGGCGAGGAAACGGCACCAGAATCACACATTCATCTTAACAGCGTCCTGGTTTTTATTAATGAACTCCTTCAGGACTTTTTATGTGCCTTATTTCCATGTCTTGGTACATTGCAATAATGCTGTAAAAGTGGTAAAGGAAATAGTTTGGAATTATGATTTTTATTGGACTTGTTTCTGCACAGCGAGAGGAACAGATCCAGTTTCACAGCTCACAATGATACGTGTTCATTTTTGGCACAGAAATCTGCATTTTCTTGCATCTTGTTGTGGAAAACAAGTTAAAACTTGTGTAGTCAAACTCCTCCGCAGCTGTTTTAGAGATAAAATATTGCTCAGATCGTTAAGTTGTTGAAAACATGAGTTAAAGCTCCCCGTGTCAGTTTCTCACCCTCCACTCGCTGCATCGAGCCTCTGATGGAAACATGAACAAGGGAACGCTCAAAGTTTCATTTAGCTTTTTGTGATTTTTGGAGGGAGAACCAGTCATCTTGTGCCGACGAAGCTCTGCTGCGTCTCCACCTCCTCCACTTCTCCTTCTGCTGAACGTTGTCATCGTAACGACAGATAACACACATTTGTCTTGGCTTTTAGAAATATATATAACTGTCACATTTCACGTTTGAGCCTGAACATTTGTTTTTACTTTTCTCTTTTTGCAGTTTTCCAAGTAGCAGCGGGTACGAGGCCTGTGTCTGGCTTTTACTGTTCTGCTGTAATCGTTACAATACAGTTGTTTTATTAGTTTGTGGTGCGGCGAAAAAAAATCTGAGAGTGAACTCCATCTAGGGTCTGTTCTTGTTTGTGGTCGTGTCTCCAGAAGACAGACGATCAGATGACGATGCACTTTCACAAACCAAAACGTGCTGAGGGGCCTTTGACTGATCTGTGCGTGTGTTGCATGTGGCCCTGATTTTCCACTGTGAGTTTTCTCTGCTGCTTCTGCACCTCCTTATGTGTCAAGCCGTCAGGATTGGTCAGTTGCACGTTGTTGCAGGGACTTTTTAATCTCGACCCACATCTTCGATCCCTTTTTATTGATTCAAACGGGTCCAATAGGTTGAAAAAACAAGCGATGCAGTCGACTTTTTGAGCCGGATTAAGGTTCCTGTGCTCCAGTGCCAGGATACACACACCGAACAGAAAAGGGGTGTGGATGATTTGGGGCGTTTTCTGAGCTGAAAGTCTGAAACAAGCCCGATTGTGTTCGTCCAGTTCTTTCCATTTGATCTGGTTACTTTGGGTTTGATGTTGTAATTTAGGGAGCGCACGGAATAGTTTTGTCTGTGGGCTGCGTCTACCTGGACCTGACTGGTTTTCTTCTTTCTGTTTGAGTCGATACCACGAGTGATCCTGGTCATTTAGTTAATTCCGTTGCCATGGTAACATGATGGTGTTACTATCAGCATCGCCGAATTCAGTCACACTAGTTCAAATGAACGTCCTCGTGGTTCAAACATTATATCGTCGGAGGGGAAGACTCCTGCAGCTGCTTCCTCTTCTATATCTTTTGTTTAATGCTGTCTCTACTTCCTGCGATTGATCGGAAGGTCTGAGCCGAACCATGGTTCAGTCGGATCCAGGACCCAGACCGCCTCTTTTGGTCGAACTCAATTGAAACTCTTAAATCTACATGTGTTCTTGGTAAAAAATAAGTAACGCGAAGTAAACAGAGCATTTTTTTTGGGGGGGGGGACTGAAAACACCTCAGTAGCCTGGAAATCAGTGATTAGTGGTGCATAAGAAAAGAGTGTCCAATCAGTGCAGCCTCATGTTCACCTCACACTTCGCCTTTCCCTTCCTTTATTTACTGGCACACAGTTAATGGAGGCGCAGCAGTCAGACCTTCTCTCTTGAGAACAAAGAACCAGTCCCATGTTGTGGCCTTTTCTTTCTGTCGGCCTGCTGCTGCTCGTCGGCAGGAGTGAAGGGGCTTTTGTAACAGGAGAACCCTTGATTAAGTTCCCTCTCCACCCCTGACCTGCCGGTGGAGCCCGTCGGGATGGCGGTGGCGGTGTTGGTAGTGAGAGTGGGGGGGCGGTTAAGTGACAGTTGACATTGGACAGGTCTGCTGTTTTTCAGATTGAAGCCCTTTTGATGTCTTTGGGATTTTGGGCCTCTGAGCCTCCAGAGCCTGGCATCGCAGGGCACGATCTCCCGATGATGTAATTTCCTCCCTCGTCTTGTATAGCCGGGCGTATCTCCACCGCGCTGTGTCAGGGACGGAGAAGGGTCTGCTCCTGTTATCATTATGCCATTGGGGGGGGGGGAGATATGCTGTGGCGTGTTTGTGTTTCCTTAAGCCACGTCGTCCCGGGCCCTGGATGCGGCGGTGACACCCCTGCTAAGTGGTGCTGGTGGAGGAAGTGATCACTGACTTTAAAATGACGACAGAAAACATAGTTGGATTGCACAATCTGAATCTTTGTCAGAACCTGCCGTATCCAGCGTGTAGTTTTCCAACTTGGAGGTTGCTGTTTCTCGTAGCGAGGGGGCTTTTAAAACAGTTGGGGGGCGGAGGACTTCCCCTTTGACCTGAACTAGAGGTGGAGTGATCTGATTCTGCAACTTCTTCATGCCGCAAGTCCTGGTTTATGCTTTTTAAAGAAGTTCTGTGTGCAAATAGACACGAATCATTTCTTAGCTTAACTCCTGATGGAAGCTTGAACACTGAGACGCTCCTTTTTCCTTTCTGCTAGAATGCACCCCCCATCTTTAGAAATGGAAAACAAGTAGTTTAATTCCTCTGCGAGTAAATCGGTGGACAGAACAGCGTTGAAGTACAAAACATGTCCATCAAGAGATCGATGAGCTTCGCCTGTCGCGGTGCTGATGCCGTGGTTTCTTTGTTTATAGCCGTGTTGTCTGTGCAGGTGAACATTACTCTGCCAGGTAGTTGTTCTTCCTCCTCTGGAGCCACTTGGTGCCCATCTCCCCACTCTTCCTCCCATCAGCCCTGCAGCCAGGCAGACTGTCAGCAGCACAATTAAGGGCTGAGCCATAATGAAAGGGGCATTAGCAGAAGCAATTTATTTCTCAGCGCAGCGCCGGAAGGTTTCTCCGCCGCAGATATTCCAGCGCAGGCTTTGTGTGCTCGTAGCCGTAATGAAAGAAGTAACAGGACGAGGACGCACCCTCCCCGAACAAATGGGGCGTGGGGTTGGGGGGGGGGGGTTTGGATTAAGACAAAAGGGCGTCATATTTTCTTTTAAATCAATTAAATCACCTTTTTTTATTTCTGAATTCTTGTGTTTCCTCCTCTTTTAATTTTCTGTAGCATTCTACATTCTGTGTGCCCCACTTGTTCCTGTTGGGTTTTCTTGTCTCCCACCTTTGCCTCGCTCTCCGCTCCCATGTGCCCCCCCTTCCCTGCCACCACCACCACCACCACCACAAACCCCTCTCCGTTATTCCTGTGTTCATTTTGTTCCTCTGAAGTTTATTGAATTAGCGCAGACAGCTGAAACGCAGAAGATAAGAGAGGCGCTCGCTCTCTGCTCCTCTCAGAGAAATGGTATTGCACCGTGTGTGTGTGTGTGTGTGTGTGTGTGTGTGTGTGTGTGTGTGTGTGTGTGTGTGTGTGTGTGTGTGTGTGTGTGTGTGTGTGTGTGTGTGTGTGTGTGTGTGTGTGTGTGTGTGTGTGTGTCTCAGTCTATAGGAGGGGGAGGGGAACCGATGCAGAGGTTATAGAAAGAGGAAACGAGGAGCATTGTGTTTTGATGTTCCTCCTGAAAGAGCGTTGAAAAGAATCCGTGAGCTCAGTATTTTATATTTTGTCTTCAGTTCGGCTGTGATTAGCTTTGGAATTTGTCTCTCAGTGTTGTGGACGCACAAACATCACATTTTCTCTGACACTCTTTGTTGTGTATTTCAACGCTGAGGGAGGCGTTGACGCACACTGGTGCATTTACAGTTATTTATCGGCGGCTGAGATTTTAGTTCTGATCATCGAAGGCACGTTTTGTCTGGAACCGGCTCAACAGTCCAACGAGACCGATTCAAAACCAGGAAACTTGCTTTAACTTTTTAACGGATTGTCTGAATTATGATATTTGCCATTAACTATTAACTTGAAAAGCACAAATAGTTTCAGGAAAACTTGCTGCAGCAAATGTTTTATAATTAACAGATCAATCTGTCAGATGATCTTTGAAAGTAGTTTAACGCAGTAAAAGTACATGAATAAAAGTACCTTTCTAGCTGTAACACTGCAGTTCAGCTCTAGTTGATTAGCCGGCTCTTTCCACATTCCCCCTTTGACCCCGGAGGTTTGAGGTGGATGTGCCCTCGCTGACGTCCTCATTGATGAGAAATCATTAGCGGGAACTCTCCATTAACCAGGAGGAGGAGGAGGAGGAAGAAGAAGAGGAAGAAGAAGAGGAGGAGGAGGAGGAGGAGGAGGAGGAGGAGCTGGAGGCTAATCCTCTGGCAGCAGGTGGCAGCAGGTATAAAACGTATAGACACACAGACCAAACTGTGATTGACGTGTATTTCTGTCTGAGACAAGTGGGCAGCTGAGAGGTCGTTGACCTCATTAACCCTGTCAGGACTGAGGTTGGGGGGGGCTTTAATTAGCTATATTAAACTACAAGTAATGTCGGGACATCGCTGTTCTTAGGGTGGAGAGGGGAATCTTAATAGTTGACCACTCTAATATGAATAAGGTTAATAGTTAAGGTTTCAACAGTTTGCTCAACCACGTTTCTTTTTCCAACATGATGCACAAAACCTGCTCCATAAAGAGTTTGTCTAGTTTGTTGAGGTAGAACTTGACCGTCCTGCACGGAGCCCACAACCCGACTCGCGTCCGGCACCTCGGGATGAACTGGAACAACAAACACAACGCCATCACCCGGAATCAGCCACCCGGAATCAGCCACCCGACCGCGGTGACGCTCGCGTGGCTGAACGGGAACAAACTGCCAGGTTCAACATCTCGTAGAAAACGTGCAGGCAGGTGAAGCAGCGGATAGATGCTCATGTTTTTGGTCATGTGGGGAACACACAGACACATAGGAAACCTGTGACCTTAAATATACTTCATGGAACAACGTGTCTCAGACGAAATCTAGTTTGTGTCTTTCCCAAGAAGAGACGAGTGAGAAAAAAGATTGTCCGAATCAATCACATTCTGCCAAGTTAATAGTTTTATTATTCATATGAAGTAATTAACAGCAGAATAAATGAATCTTAAAACATACTGTTGATTGTACAGTCATCCCAACGCTGGTCATTAATGACATTTAAGTTATGAATGGGTTCAAATCTTTAGAGGTTTTTCTTTTCTAACAGTCACATTTGGAAAGCGGTGACGTCCCAAGCTTTGAGAGACGTCCAGCCTCACCTGACGATTCTCTCTATTGGCTTTAATCCTTTACTCTAATAAAATCTTACATATCAGTTATGCACAGATTCCTGTTCTGCAGTGATTCCTGTAGCCAGCCCTAGTTATACATGTATCTCTCCCGGAGTGATTGGATGACTGAGGTTTTCTACGAACACTGAAGAGCTCTGTAGTTTTTTTTGTTTTTTCGGTACGAGGGTTTTTTTTCTTGAGGGGAAAAAAGAAACTTGCAATCAATCACGGTGATTATGTGGCGTCCTCAAAGAGCTCGACGGGTCCGAGAGTGACGGCGACGGCAGCCTTCTTATCTGCTGCGAGTTAAGTGTCGTGTTTGAAGAAGCAAGCTCGGGGTTGAACTTTGACCCCATTTGCTTGTGTGTTTTTCCAAAAGGCCACGGAGCCAAGTGTGCTCCGTCAAACGGAATATCCTCCCACAGACATCACAGCACTCCTCTCTCCCACACTGGGCTCTGCTCCTCGACACATGTAACCAGCAGCTGTGTGTGTGTGTGTGTGTGTGTGTGTGTGTGTGTGTGTGTGTGTGTGTGTGTGTGTGTGTGTGTGTGTGTGTGTGTGTGTGTGTGTGTGTGTGTGTGTGTGTGTGTGTGGGTTAAACACACACTGCTGGGGGATTTTCATATTTACCTTTTGTAGTTTTCAGATCTGCAAGCGTTTTTTTTCAGCCGAATCGACTCCAGCTCGTCAGGCTCATTTTGACATGGATGTTAGAAATGTGCTATTTGTGTGAGTTGTGGAGGATGCAGGGTTTTTTATTGTGTAGCTGCAGGCTGTCGTGTTTATCATCACAACATAGCATCATAATGAAGCGTTAAGTTTCCAGTTGCAATAAAAAAATCCCTGTTGACTTTGCCCTGTAACATTCAGTGACTTGAGTAAAGCAGGAGTTCAGGTGTTCGGGCTGCGGAGACGCTTCCCCCGAACAAATGAAAGAACAAATTGGATTTGTTTTTGAATTTTCATTTTCATTCCCAAACGCAGAACGTCCTCTGCCATCTGTGGATTTTTTATAATGGGAACACAGGATTTCCTGGCTGTTGTAAGCTTAAGAACTACTGCACCTCATTATAATGGTTATTATATTATAGGGTACATTATGTGACGTTTAATAATGATATTTTTTAATCTTATTCTTTTTTTAATGGTGATAGCAACAGTATTAAATCATATCCTCTTGGTTTATTATAACCATTATCGTGATATTACATCATATATTTATTATCACTGTGGTATTAACGCCACATCTTTTCCTCTCTCTCCGCTTCCTCAGACATTAACTTGTCCAAGGCCACTAAAGATGGACACGTATCATTGTCTCACCTCTCACCCATTATCCTACATCATCATCATATACATCATTCTAACTGCTTTATGTTTTATGTCATCTCATTATATGCGTATTTCTCTCTTTGACACTATTTTCACACAAGAAAAAGAATGAATGTGAAGTTGCACCAATGCAGAAACATCATTTTTTGTTTCCCTTAAAATGGCTGCAGATAAAAGTGACTAACAACCATAGGGTCTGCAGAGTTCCTGGAGGGGGGGGGGTTTGAAGTGGACGCTCTGAGGTTTTCTCGCTGAATGATCACAGACGTTTCTTCATCGAGCAGATATTTCTGCAGCCACAGACTTGGTTTTTGTGTCAGCTCCAATGTCATGGCGGATTTGAGAGTGTGCTGCTGCCCTCTTCGAGCGCATTAGCATTTCTCCTCCCCCCCCCACTCCGCTGCACTCTTCTCCCTCTGCAGTCTTCCTTCTGATGTCACGCCGGAGCTCAGACATGTTAACACGAACCTTCATGCTAGCGCAGATCAGGCCGTCGCTGGAGAATATTCTTTTACCTGCTGCCGGAGCACAGGAAGACTTTTTCATTTTCACCGTCTCCGTTTACAATAGATCAGAGGCGTCTGCTGCACGGCTGAACTCCTGAACCCCTGTATACATTACTAATGAACCTCTAGATTGTTATACAGTCGTATGTTAACAGGAAAGACAGGGGCCCTCTGTCTCTGTGTGTGTGTGAGAAGAAACCGACGCAGCACCGTTGTGAAGGCTTCTTGGCCCGGGCCTGCTCTAATTGATAGGGGCTGCTGGTATTTACTTACATTCTCTGGGCGGATTAAATCTCAAAGGAATGAGGTGGAGATGGAGATTGTTTGTTTTTCTCTCGACTTCGTTTTTAATATGCATGAATATATCTGTGTGTGTGTGTGTGTGTGTGTGTGTGTGTGTGTGTGTGTGTGTGTGTGTGTGTGTGTGTGTGTGTGTGTGTGTGTGTGTGTGTGTGTGTGTGTGTGTGTGTGTGTGTGTGTGTGTGTGTGTGTGTGTGTTGTCATCCTATGCGTCTCCTCATTTGTCCGTCCTCCCTGACGAGAGATGTCCATGCAGCAACAAATCAAATCAGCAGCTGCACTGCAATGTATGTGCTGCTCTGCTGGCTTGGGTTAAAGTGTGTGTGTTTGTGTGTCCATATTTGCTGCACACAGTCAATAGTAAATATTATTACCTCTGTAGCTCCTCTTTCATTCAGTCCAGTTTGTTTTAATACGGAGGCCAGGCCGTTCTGCAGCGGCGTCTCGGAGTAGAGCTGAGATCTCCCTGCTGAAGCTGTGAAAGAGCTTCGGAGGAGAAACCGAACCAGTGATCAACAACTACCGATTACTGACCGACCGCAGGCGGCAGGCGAGACGATGCGTTGTTGGAAATGACCGGAAGACCGAAGGCCACAGACACAAAACTGAAAGCTCATGATTACACTCACCAATGTGAAGACGGGGGGCACACTCACCACAGTATGAGATTACAAATCCTGTCTAGTTACCATGCTCCGGCCGATTGGAGGCTCATCTATACAACCAGTGTTCAGGAACTTGTTTTTTTTCACTTGCTTTCATGTTTTAAGATGGGGAATTTGACATATTTACCAATTTTCCCAGGAAATAATTCATGGATTTTGATGAGAATCTGATTCAATCAAAGAAATCAGACATGTTCAGGGTTTCTTTGAGTGTGTGCAGTTTGCTGCAGCCTGTTAGGCCTCGATGAAGCCACGTGCTCTAAGTGCCTGATGCCGAGCTAGTTTGGTCAATTAATCAAATTTGTCGTTTGCCAGAAACCAGTAGAAGTTTCCCATCCAAGCACTGGAGGTGACAACTTCAAACACGTGATTTTTACACCACCGACAGTCAAATGCCCAAAGACGTTCAAGTTACTGTCGTAGAAAACAAAGAAACCCAGAAAGTATTGTTTTCTAAATTGATGAAGGGGTTGTGTAGTTTTTCTCCGGCTGTGCCGCTGTCTCCCTGAACGCAGCGACGCAGCGACGCAGCCAGTGTGTCAGTCAGATTTCCAGCTTCCTCTCGCTCGCTGTTTCAGATTCATCGGTTTTTTTGCAGAGGCAGCCCCGGGGACTGAGATGCAGCGCGTGTGCAGCTGCTTCACAGGCTGCAGACAGCGGCTACCGATCACAGATGGTGACTTACAAATGGTGGTTAGACTTCGGAGTTGTGGGACACGCACGGCAAGACGACACTAATTTGTCAGTTTAATTTAGCATGGCCGTTTTTACTGAAATGCTCCATCAAGCCCTTTTTAATATCTCAGGGCGTGAGGCGTTCGGTGTCAGGGTCGTAAATCAGTGAATTTGAGTTTTATGCGGCAAAAATTTCATTTACACGATTTTTGCAACTGTGACTTTTTAAGGGCGTAATCCTGGATTGATCAGAAACAGACACTGACGTCTGGTTATTTATCTCTAGAAAGCGTCTCTCAGTTTGTCCGAAATTATTCTGTTAATTACGACATAAAGACGGGCGACCAAACAAGAAGAAATGCAACTTCCAGATTCCTCAATAATGTGAATCGTGTGGCACCAGATCCCAACCCAGTTGAAAAACCTGTGGAGGATTTCTTTTGACGTGTTGGGAGGCGCTCTCCACCCGCAGCGTCCAAACTGAGACCAAATGTGGGACCGTCTTCAGAAGAAGGATGTTCGTCCCTCCAGTAGAGTTCAGAGACGCACTGAGGCTCAGGGTGGATTAACATTTTACTTACACTCTTCACTGCGGCTTCTCCTTTCATTTCTCTCCCAATTGTGAAACATAATTAAAGATGTTATCCTTATTGCCCACCCCTACTCCAGACTTCTGGCCACAGTGAGCACAGATGCTGGGTGGAGTTCAAACGAGGGTTTCCGTGTTAATCTGAATTTTAGGCTTTAAAAAGTCTTAAATATTACGTGCTAGGTCTTAAATACGTTCCGGTAGGTCTTAATTATGTTAACGTTCATTTAACGCTACTTGCTTTGCAGTTTAAAATGAGTTTTAATGTTTTGCCTCCACAGTTTGTGATGTCTCTCTCTCTCTCTGTGTGTGTTGTTGTTGTTGTTCTTTCTCAACGATACAGATATTAATTTGCGATAATAAAACTACAAACAAGACCAATTTGAAACTGAGAACTGATTATCCACAAACACCTCGGTCAGAATACATCTCGTTCCACTCAGCTCGACTGTGGGAAAGACCGTGGACACCAGCGGTCTCTGTGTGTGTAGATAATGTGACGTTTCAACAACCTTTCTTTCAATTATAAGGAAGTATAAGTAATTCTGGGACTATGATATTCCTTAATGTTTGTTGTACTTGACATAGCTCCTTTGAGAACTTGTTGAAACCGGCAGAAACCTTGTGAAACAGCGGTTGCCCTCAACACACTGAGCCAGTGTCATTAACGTGACCTTACGCATGATCGTACAACTCAAAAAAAACAAACAGCAGATTTCAGGGCTCTTTTATGAACAATTTCCACATCTGATATTCTGCTCAACAGAGGCACAGAAACGGGGGAAACTGAAAAATCGCTTCCCGGGAACGAGACCCTTAAAATGCGACGTTGCCCACCGGCCAGGGAGATTTGTCCTTTTTGTGCCGAGGTGCCTATTTTCTCCATCTCCGTTAATAACCTCTTCCTCCCAAAACCTTTTTGGTTTCATCTGCGTCCGTGGCTGTTTTCACGCCATGTTTGTGCACAAGTGCGAGTTAACTGTGTGTGTGCATGTGTGTGTGTGTGTGGGTGTGCACGCGCTTGTCAGGTCGGAGATTGCAGTGTTGATTATTTGTCTGATGTTGTCGACAGAGTGACATCCCTTCTAATGAAATAATGGTCTAGTGGCAGAGTGCTGGAGAATTGCACATTGTAGACTTCAATTACAGACAAGATGATTCCCCCCCCCTCTTCCCTTTCAGTCAGAAAAGTACAGGTTTTCTTCCTTTTTACGTGCTCACGCTGAACAAAGAGGCCGAATAAAAAGGCTTTTTTTCCAGGCAGACTTGGGTCTAAGTGTTTTTTTTTTTTTTTTCTTCAGATAATGGATAGAATGTACGAGGCGAGCTTTAATTCACCGTCTCTTTAGCCAATCTGATGCCACAAAACAGCCATTGCCCTCCGCGTGTGCACAAATCAACCCGAGTGCTGGTTGTTTTCTTTCCAGCGCAGAGGACACATTCATCACCGTTGTAACGTCTCCTCTTTTCTCTCTCGGATGCTTCTTCGCTCGCTCCTGTTGCACGTTTTTGTTCTCTGGACCTCGGGATTTATTTTTGAACAACAAATGATTTTTCTGCGGCTCCAGTTTGCAGCCGAGCGCTCCCTGCACGAGTCTGACACAAGCATACATTACCTAACAATGTGCTTCTTTATCGAGAACACCTTTTTAAAACATAACAAAGGGAAAAGGGCAAATTCTTTGACTCCTTTTTTTTATTTTTTATAGAGCATAATGTTCAAAATGGCTAAATAACAACAGCAAGGGCAGACACCACAGGGACATTTCTCACCTCACAGACGGGCGGTGTTTGGTCCTTTTGTTGGTGGCAGTACAGAATTAAACATACCTCACTGATGTATAAATTCATGGGTCAGGAATTACTTTAAAACGGTCAAACCCTTTTCAAATCGATATCGTGAAGCTCAGAGTTACGCTGCTGCAAACAGTTTTTTAGCGACAGTAAGATGATGATGGAAAATGTTCATGAATCAAGCTCTAAAGTTGAATCTGGTCAAACGCAGGGTTAACAGTGACAGGGCGTTCAATTCAATGGAAGCATATCAAGAGCCAAATGTATTTTTATAGTTTCTTGTATAGTTTATAGTCAAACTTGGGGAAACAATGTGGTTTAGGTTATTCCAACATGACTCCTATCAATCATATTCTGTCTCGTCTGTCAGATCTCTGTTTTGGCCGATGCCCACGCTGCTCGCTCACACCTACCCACAGATTTTCCGAATGTTATACATGCAACTTGTACAACCTTTTAAAGAAAAAAGGTTTTCGATGAATTTTCACCGAGTTATTAAAAAGAACATCAGTGTTCACAGTCACCCAATTGGCTCCGAGTGCTGACGTGAAGTCAAGAATCTGTAACTTTAACGTTGTTTCTCATCCAGCGCAGCTTTGACCAACTCTCTTTCTGTCTCTGTCTCTTCAGGGTGGACCCCATTCCATATGATACCCCCAAGCCGGCGGGACACACCAGGTTCGTGTGTGTGTCCGACACACACTCGCGCACAGACGGCATCCAGATGCCCTACGGCGACGTGCTGCTGCACACGGGCGACTTCACCGAGCTGGGCCTCCCCTCCGAGGTTAAGAAGTTCAACGACTGGCTAGGTACTAAGCTGCTGAACACTCGCATTCATCTGCACACCCCTGGACACACACACACCGCTTTCACACTTGTACACCTCTGACATGCGTGTGTCTGAGGATGGGCAGGGAGGGGACAGAGGCACGTTGACATGTTGCATGTACAACCAGTAGCTGGACCACACAATGAATACCCCCCCCCCGCTTCCCTGGTGACCTCACAACTGCTGCGCTTAAGTGTCCAGTTTAACCTTTCTGACCTTACACCCTACTCCAGTTAACCTTTGACCTATCCTCCTGGCCCCATGCTGTGGGAGGGAGCTCTGGGCTGTGTGTGTCTGTCTGGGTGCGTGTGTGTCTGTCTCTGTGTGTGTTTTCACTCCCAGCAGCCAGTGGTTTCATCTCTGGACTCGCCAGTTTATGAGCAAATTGTTAGTCTTTGTCCGTCGCAGGTGAAAATACAAACAGCCTCTTTAAACTAATGAAAGAAACACGATATCTGAACGACTGAACGTTGTGTTAGCATCAAAATAAGGCTGAGACATTTCTGTACCAGCTGAATTTGTTTCGAACTCCAAATTAAAGTTGTGCATATTCAATGTGTCTCGCTGTCTGATGGGCGGCAAATAAACGTGGACTGTAAAAAAAACGGATGACAGGAGAATTCACCGTGCTGTTTATGCTCAGATGAAAAGAAGGCGGCTCCACACGAAATGTGATGTTGTTTGAAGTAGAAGGAATTAAAGATGTGAGATTGGTGTTTATCTAAAAAAAAAAAAATCTGTTATTTTTCCATCTCGTTACAAACCTTCTCTGCACGAAGGATAATTATTAACATCCAGTGAGAAATAACTGCAACAACACTGGAAATTATAACCTGCTTTTTTTTTGTTGAAAGAATCCGTTATGTTTTGGACGTTTAGCTTTTCCCAAGCTTGAAGTTGAACTCCTCTCGAAGTCTATGTTCTGGGAATCAAACACTCGCCCCCTGTCAAGATGAAAGGTGGCTGTCAGAGTTTTGCCTCTATAGACGACAGCAGTGGCAGTCAGCCTGGATTCACTGCGGCTCCACTGGATTTCCAGCACTGACCCACTTTTCACAGCCAGAAAGATAAAATTAAAATAATCCAGGCATCTATAGGAACTTTTCAAACCCCTCCTGCAACATAATCCACTTCTCAACCGTCCCTGGGTTTTGCTCGCTGTGTTTTGGTCGTGTTCAGCACAGCATTTAGCTGAAAGCGCTCCCGCCCTGCTTCTCTGCCGAGCGTTAAACCTGAGGTTTTGTTGGAATTACAGCCAGGGCTCCGCTCACATCAGCGTTTTGAGGTTTGATTTACAGTTCACACGGAAACTGTTGAATCTCTTCCTCCTCCATATGTTTATGTTCACCACAGCTGCGACTCCTTTTGTTTTCACATGAATCTGCGCTGGAGGGCGTTTTTTAAAGAACGCCAGCTTGATGTAAACTGATTTTTTAAAAGTTTTTGTGCCATATTGTTGACAAATATTGAAGCTTTGGATTCTGCCATTTGTACAATTACGTGCACAACACTGAAGAAGTGGCACTTTGATTTGTCAGGCTATAAAGTGAGTTTTCATCTTGTCGTCTATGGTCTCAAAAGGGAAAACATCAATATTTTTCCCGACTACTCGCTGTGAGATATTGACGCAGGTTGTGTGTGTGTGTGTGTGTGTGTGTGTGTGTGTGTGTGTGTGTGTGTGTGTGTGTGTGTGTGTGTGTGTGTGTGTGTGTGTGTGTGTGTGTGTGTGTGTGTGTGTGTGTGTGTGTGTGTGTGTGTGTGTGAGAGAGAGAACCGGATTCATCCATCGCAGTTGCTGCAGGAGGCCCAAGAATACATGTCACTGCCTTGCGCACAGCAAAAGCAGCATCTACTGTTGTTATTATTGAATTACAGAGGATGGTAAAAAACCTTGTGGATGGTTTTGACGGACCACCGATGCTGAAAGAGCAAGACAAGTGGGAGGGACAGCGAGAGCTCGACGGCGGAGCAATGAACGCTGCACTGAGCTGCGTGAAGGAAGCAACCGCACAAAACAGATCCTTTGTGTTTATTATGAGAAGCCGTTAAACTGTGGCAGGTTAAAGGTTGACTGCAGCCACTTTACCAGGCCGGCTCTTCCCATTCCCTATTTCCTCCTCCTCTGTTTTCTACTGTGCTCTCCCAATACGGCACCTGACGCCACACTGGGAAGACACACAGTTCTGCTTTTCTCTCTGTGTGTGTCTGTGTGTGTGTCTCTGTGTGTGTGCGCTCTTTGTTAAGCCAGGGTGAAAACCCGCAATATCGCCTCTAATGGGAAATCGATGTAGAGCAAAGTGGAAAATGACTCGGTGCAGTTGGGAGCACCTGCCTGTTAATGTCCCAGTGAAGTCTGTGTGTGTGAAGCACCTGGAACTGGAACTCAACGCACACACGTTGTGGGTAAATCTTGATATTGAATTGATGTTCTTACAATTATAGTATTTATCCTTTTGTGAGTCTCCTTGAACTGAAGTGACTTATCATAAATGTGGAATTGATAAATATAGACATGGACATCTGTAGACATCAAATCCCAAAGTGTCTTTAGAATCTAGTTGTTCCACAAAGTTTATAGGTTAAAGTTAGTTGAAGCTTACATCGTGGTTTGTATTGTGCTGCTGCGGCTTTACATTCAGACTCGGCTCTAAAACAGAAAGTGGTGACGTGTGCGAAGGTTTGATGAATCTCTCCAAGGCCGGGTTTTGTCCTCTCTAATGAAGGCAGAGATTCTGAGAGAGGAAGAGCCGGAGTCTGACGAGGTCGATAAACGGCAGCAGGATGAAAGTCACAAGGAAAAATTGCAATTTGAAGATGAAGTAGTTCAGCAATTTGTTTTGTTTTTTTTAATTGAAGAGGGTTGCAGCCCAAGGACTGAGCTACTCAGACAGGATCAAAACTTTAATATGCTGAAAAGCACTGGCAGTGTTCAGGAACAAACACAAATCTTTTTCTGTTATTGCTGAATTTGCACACTTTTCATTTTTGGAAGTTTGTGAAGCTACATGTTCGTCAGTGTCGTTGGTTTTTAAGATCTGACTTGAAGAATTCTTTGAGAAATGCATCGTCTGTAGAAGTCACCCACTGGATTTTCAGTATTTTAAAATCTTCAGTTTAATATTGGGTACAAGAGAGAACAGAGAATTGGATATTGATATAGGGTAAGAAAATGAGAACACGTTCTAAATTATCAGAAGCATGGATTTCCTAAGGATCACGCTGTGATTTTCATTTTGCTTTTCTTAAAAAGTAAAGTTTGGACCATCCTGGAGCTGTTGTGTGCGTCGCCCGTTAATCGTGCACGAGTGCTGCAAAGACGAACCTTCAGAAACATCAACAGTTACACGGCTAAATTAAATCGCTTAAAGCAGAAAAGGAGGGAAACTGTGTAAATCTAAACCGATGTCGGGAGGTGGAGGAGGTCGTGGTGGATTTAAAGCTCTTTTAAACTGAGTGATGTGTCCGTGCTGCTCCTCCTCCTGCCTCCTGCTCCTCCTCTCCTCCTCCTGCTCCTCTCGGACTCTGGAGGAGGCAGCAGGTTGTCTGGCCCATTGACTGCTGTTTGGGTTCCTGCAGAATCTCACTGAGATCAATGCAGATGGACGAGATTTGTGTGTGTGTGTGTGTGTGTGTGTGTGTGTGTGTGTGTGTGTGTGTGTGTGTGTGTGTGTGTGTGTGTGTGTGTGTGTGTGTGTGTGTGTGTGTGTGTGTGTGTGTGTGTGTGTGTGTGTGTGTGTGTGTTATTGAAATACATCATTTAAAATAGACACTGTGCTAATATCACAACCCTAATCTACCTTTTATACACAGTTGCACTGGATACGTTTTAATTTAATTTAGCTGCCAGAGCCCATCGCTGAATGTCAGCACGTTAGTGAAACTGTATATTTAAATGCAGCGATGACACCAGAGTCTCACAATCTGAATCTCCTTCTCTTCATTATGAATCTCAACCCTGACCTGTTCTTTGACTCAAGGAGGACGTGGGTTCTTTTAAACAGAGGCTCCCAAACTAATAACGTATGTTCTTATTTGCATAGTTTTATTTTTAATTTAAATACTATTCCTTCAATCCTTGAATTGTTTTTAAATTCGTCCAGGCCCTTGTTTGGGAACCACTGCTTTAAAAAGTCTGAAAACATCTTAAATTTTCCAAATATAAGCGCTTAAATAAATTGAATTATCTTTAATTCAGATCGGAGGATAAGAAGAGACATTTTAGTTTTGCAATGAACTTGTTGTTTTCTGTTTTTCCTGCAGTAAACTGAAGCCTCTCTTGCCAGTTTGTTTATGAACATGTGGAAATGCAAGTTTAATAACGGGTAGGAGCACTCGTGGCGGTTAAAGCTTTGCCTGGAAGTTTTTATGAAACATTTAACGACACGTAGTTTCAAAAAGCTCTTTGTTTAACTTGCTTACTGTATTTTTGTTGCATTCTGACAGTGACACTTTTCACACTTTTGTTAATTACAGTGTTTTGACTTCATGCGTTTTTTGATTTTGTTTTTCCGAGTGTGACAGTTCGGCTATGAAGTTAATTTCAGGTGCATATTTTTACCTCCGGGTGTTTTCAACATCAACCAAACATCAAAATCTGGATTGATGTGTAAAGGCTTGTTTGACAAAACTAGTGCATATTCGCTGCTTCTGCACTAATTAGAAAAAGGTATCGATTCAGATCCGTCACATTTCCTCGAGGATTAATTTGAGGAGACGAGCGAGGAGACGGGCGGATGACATTTTAATTTAAAAGATATACGCCTCTTTAATTTACAGGATGTCATGTAGAGTGTGATTTTCTTTCTAAACTTAGCATTTCACTGTGGAGAAACACGTTTTAATTTGAAATGTTTTGAATGTGCAGATGTTTAAATAATAAATGTAACTCTGCGTTCTTGGGGTTTTGACAAATCATTCCTCTGAACACATAAAGTAGTTCTTGTTCCTCACAGCTTTGTTTCTGATTCTCTCTCTCTCTCTCTCTCTCTCTCTCTCTCTCTCTCTCTCTCTCTCTCTCTGTCTTTCAAATCCCTGTATGTCGGCGAAGAATAAAAAATAAATCTAGGTGTATCACTCCAGCAGCCCTCGGTAGGACGTAGCATGGCGGCAATAAAAAGCAGTATAAAATCCCAGTAGAGTAATGGAGATGGAGTTGTTTGATGGTAATTATGTTTTCGCCACCTTTTCTCAGCCTGCCGGTGGAGAGGATGATTCGCTTTGAGTCTTCTGTGTGTGTGTCTGTGTGTGTGTCTGTGTGTGTAAATGGATGCGTGATCCAGTTAGAGTGCCGTGGGACTGCGAGGCGGCGCTCTCATATAAGGTTAGCCCGGAATTTATGATCCTGAGATGCGACGAGAGCTAATTTAGAGCAGCAGGAATGAAACTTGTAGACCGGGCGACCATGATTCTTTCATTTTCAGCATTAGAGAACACACAATCTCTCTCACACACTGGGCGCGGTGCATTTTGACTGAATGTATTCGGTTTCTATTAGTTTTATTTCACTTTTATTTCCAATTCTGAACTTGCGCACTTCGATTTTCCCTCTCGCCATGCGTCATAACCCTCTGCTATTACTGGCCAGAGCGATGTGGAGCGCGGGAACAAATAGACAAAGGCACTTAAAAAGAAAATGGGGAATCAGGTAATGTTGGAAAGCTGAATACCTTGATGGTGGCGGGTGGATGCAGGCGCCTCACTTGTAAATCGGGGCAGTAATTGTGTCGTGAATGGGAAAGATTTGACTTTGTTTGACGTTTTCGTGCAGTTTCTACTGATAAATGTCCAGGAAATCTGGAAAAAAATGTTTAAATCGTTAAATGAAAAGTTCATGTTGCAATTAAAGTGACCACAATCAACACGGTCATCAGTATTATGACAGTATGGTCACAAAAACATCAGGCAACATCACCTCCGGCTCTGGAAGAGTGTGACGGGGGTTTCCTACTGTTTTCTGTTATTTTACCGACTTAATGATCGATAGGGTAAGAAATCGGCATATTTAATGCTAATGAAAATAATTAAAAGTTGCAGGCCTTGCATTCAGGGCTGCTGCATCACCCTCGGCTCCCTGCGCTAACTCTGCTATAAATTAGACTGAAGACTGTGCAGCAGCTACAGAGGAGGATACAAGTCAGAAAAGAAGGAGCAGAGTCGGGAGGAAGCCTGGAAATGAGAATCCAGGAGAGCTAAAGGAGAAATATATATATATATATATAGAGGGAGCGGGAGGGTGATGAAGGCCAGACCCTTTCGTTGAGTGCTCAATCGGCCGGAATAAAGCGGTAAGTCAGTCGCTTGATGGCGAAGGGGAAGGAGGAGAGGGAAAAGGGCACAGCAGAAGTTGAAGGATGAGGGGATGTGAATCGTAATAGGTGTTCCTCTCTATTTAGTTCAGGTTCATGCTTTTTTCCAGGCGCCCGGCAGAGATAGACGATGGTCTGATGAGGTCAAGCAGAGCCGTCAGCTGTGGGTGTAACCTCTCTGACGCTGTGAACGGAGGACATTTTTATCCTCTGCTTATCGGAGTTCTCCTTCCTGTCCTGATCTGTGCTCGGGGTTAGGTGTCCAGGGGCTTCTGAGGCTCCGTGCATCACAGAGTAAGACAACCTGCTGTGTCTGCAGAAACACACTGAGCAGGTGGAAAGTACGACTCCTTTGTGATTTCATAAAATACTTCTCCTGCTGAGAGAAAAGCTGCAGAAAGAAAGAGAAATATTTGTAGTATTGTACTTTTTTTTGGTATCAACAGTATTTTGACTGATTTGTTTGTATCATGCACGAACAAATCTGTTTAAAAATTCAGACAACAAGATGTCAAGTGTGTTTGACACTTTCTCTCGAATGCTGAACCACACACACACAATATTGATTTGATATTTTCTTATACATCAAACCCACCCACACTACAATGGGATAATGTGGATTTAGCTTGCGCTCACCTCCCTCTCCCTGCTTTCTCTCGTCTCCTCTAGGTGGCCTTCCATACGAATTCAAAGTGGTGATCGCCGGGAACCACGAGCTGACCTTTGATAAGGACTTTATGGCTGAGCTGGTGAAGCAGGATTACTACCGATTCCCCTCAGTCTCCAAACTCAAACCAGAGGACTTTGACAATGTCCAGTCGGTGCTCACGAACGGTGTGTACCTGCAGGACTCGGACGTCACCATTAAGGGATTCCGGATATACGGGACGCCATGGTAAGAGCTGTTCTCCTCCTACACGTGAAACCTCTCTCATCACATTCTGCCTCTCGCCGCCGCCGAGTCACGTTTCTGTCGTATTGTGTGCGGGATCCCGGAGGCGAAGGTGTGTCGGTGTCTGGCTGTTTCCCAGCTCCGCTCTCTGCAGTGACTCCGTCCTCTGCTTCACGCTCTCACTCCGGGGCCTCTCTTACACGCAGGGTGCTATTCCCAGCTCGCACATTTCTTTATGAGCTCAGGACCTTCGCCTGCTCCCGGGGCTTACGTTACACCTGTGTTTTGACACGAGGTTAAGTGATACGCGTGGTACCGTGACACTGTCAGGAGGCTCTCAGGTGTGGAGAGAGCGCTGGGGGGGTGGGGGTGTGAGCAGCATGTATTTGACACACAGAGGCGGGAGGGAGTGTTGTTAAAGTGAGACGTTTTCACGCAGAGAAAATACTCTCCCGAGGTCACTGTTGGGTTTACGGAGGTTTACTCTCGGCCTCATGTGGGGTTTTTTATTCTGAAACAGCGAAACTCTCTCAGACGGTGTGGTTGTGAATAAGTGTCAGGGCCAACTTGATTTCTGGGGTTGGTTCTGGAGCTCCATCGATTTATTGTGTGGCCGATAAAATCAGCTGATATGAGCCTTTCACAGATTTATTGGTGTCGGTGTTTATCGATATTTTTTTTAATATGCAAAATGGTTGATGGCAAGTTGGTTGAGATTTTTTTCACAGGTGATTATTTTACCTGAGGCTGTGACACTTTTCAACCTGAAGGGAAATCGTCCTCTCAGGCATTTGAAACATGAAACTGATTTTTGTTAAAGGTGCACAAAACATGAGGAGAAAAACTTTGCTCTATAATTTACTACATAAACATGCAAACTGTACAAAACATTCAACCAACAGCAAAACATGAAACGTCATGAAATGTCATCAACGGTTGGAATATCATCACTTTCACAATGAGCAGAACAGAAATGAATTTCAATTTTAACAGATAATGAAATTAGACTTGGAACATGTTATTCTCTATTGTCTCAGGGCCGCAGTGTACTGTTCTTAAAATAACTCAATTATTCTCCAAGACTGTATAATATTAAGATACGAGACAGAGAAACGAAGCAGCTTCTCGCATCACTAAACCTAAAATATATTTTTCCTGAATAAGAGAAAACAAAATAAATCACTGAACAATTTTATAACTATTCTTATAAATCTATGAATCAATTAAATGACAAAAAATCCCAGCAATATCAGTAGTAATAATGTAATTAGATTGCACAGATATTTGCGTGTGTCCAGTTCTTTCCAGCTGAGTTTCTCTCGATGCAGTTTGCCATCTGTGTGCTGCCCTCTCATTGCTTCATTAATCCTCAGCGAATAGAAAAACTCCGAACCGTCTGACGGAACTCGAGCAGTCTTGCGGTCTGACCTCGGCTCGCCGGCGCTGCAGCTGTGCGTTCTGCTGTGTGACGGCCGATGGCTGGAACTTCCCTGTCCTGCTTTGACTCCTCCGCCGAGTGCGCCCGCCGCACAGCGGTTCTCACAAGTCTGCTGCAGACTCAAAATAACTATTTAGGTCACATCTTCATCCTTTAGTGGCTATAATTAGCAGGTTTGCAGCCCGGCTTCAGAAGTGGCGGAGGACAGCGGCGAGGAGGAGGTGGGGGCAGATCCCAGAATTCCTCAGACTTCAGAGCGGCAGGGAGGAGAGATTAGCCTCTGTTTTCCCTCCATCCTTCCTCTTTTCCATCCCACTGCTTGAAAGAGGAAGGATGCTGCCCCCCCTCTCCCTGGTGGGTGTTTAGTGTGAGGATTGGTAAGTGTCTGTTGTGACAGCTGGGGGGGGTCTCGTGAGAGGCAGAGTGGACAGCTCGGCTGCCCCTCCACCTCTCCTCGGCTTCCTCACCTCCTTCACACCCATATGCCACCGTGGCCCGAGGTCTGGCCTGCTTGTCCAGTGTGAGGTCTCACTTAGCCTCGCTGTGACCCCTCACTTCATCAACAGCTCACCAGCTCGCCGCCTGGGTGGCCGAGCTCCTCCGAGCTCTCAGCGGTCTGCTGCCGCGAGTCGGGGCGCGACAGCATCACTCAGGAAACGTAGCGTGTAACCAGCACCTGATAAACGCTGCTGTGCTCTGCTGCTGCTGCTGCTGCTTTAGAACAACAACAAACCGTGGGGAGGTTTCAGCTGCCCGACCACTTCTTTGTATTTTTAATCACATGGGGGCAGCCAGTGGAAAGATATTAAAATCCTACTTTCTATATTTTAATGAAGTAAGAGCTAATTTTAGACCTGATTTGACCCTTCTGACCTTCGCGGGGTTGTTCCCGACTGGAGGTCACGGGGCCGATTATCTGCCCGAATGATCCTGAAGTGTGAGGGGTTAACAAAATAATCTTATTGCCACCGATCGAGTCGGAGCCTCTCCCATCTCGAAACGTAAATATCAAACATGCTTGATGGTATTTACGATAATCCGCTCTGACAGAAACCTGCAATAGTGCGAGAGAGTGATTTGACCGGGAAGCGTCACCAAGCAGATGCCAGATCTCATAAATGTCTGTAGCAGTCCAAGGGGACGCCGTCTTGTTCGTCCGTCTCATCGGACATTTCAAAACCCAAAGAGATTTAATTTACACAAAAGACTGCAACAAATGCACACATTTGAGAAGCTGCGATTTCAAATTACTTAAATGATCAAAGCAATGATCACAATTCAAAAAATAACGACTTATTATTATTTTGTCAGGAGAATAATTGAGTCGTGGGAATTCTCCTGATGCGGTGTTTGAAATATTTAGAGTAAAACTCTGCTCTGACCCAGTTCAGAGTGAGAGCAACGTAGCATGAAAGACACACAACACACACTGTTTAATGACAGATGCTTAACAGACCAGATACCTGACGCTCCCCCTCCTCACACTCACAAACCCCTACACACACACACACACACACACACACACACACACACACTGCTGCACCCTGTCAGTCAAACCTCTCTGAGAGTCTGAAGGTCTCTTGAAGCTGAACACTTTTTAACTCTTTCTGCTCGGGACAGAAAGACAAAGTAAAACTCCTTCTATCTGAACTTTAAACCCATTGTTTATTAATCTTCAATTTTTGATGATCTCTGCTGCTTTAATGCAGGATATGAATCTCTGCTGACCAACAGAAGAATCAACACAGTTCACGCTGACAATTTGTTTTGTCTCTTGTCTCAAACTGTCGTAAAGTTAAAGCGGATCGTGAAACACGGATCAGAGCGATGACAAATCGCTTCTGACGCTTCGAAACTTCAGTCCTTTGAAATGTTGGCACTGAACATCCACACAAAATGATTCTATTTAACGATCTATCTGTTTTAAGAATATTTTCATGAGCAAAAAAAGTCAAATGTTTGCTGCTCCAGCTTCTCACGACATCTTAATATCTCACCTTTTAGATTCGGGGGAAGCTTCTTTCACTGTTTTCTAAAATCGTATTGACAAAATAAATCGTTAATTACCTGTGAAAATATTAATGATGATGAAAATAATCGTTTGTTGCAGTACATGGTACACGTTAAAAAGATTAGCCGATTGATTTTGTTAACTGATTAATTATATTTAAAGTATTTATTCCCAGTTTAAGCTACTCTGCTGCGTCTGGTTGTGTCATCTTAAAGAAAATACATTTTCAGTTTGAAAGACACAGTTTAGAGCTTTAGTCATTATTTTACTGTCTAAATTGTGAATCTGTAAAAATAGAGAATAGAAATAACACACACACACACACACACACACACACACACACACACGGTCAGCTCAGTCCTAACTGCAGGAGGAGTGACGGCAGTGCAGGTCACAGGTATGTGAGGAATCCTGCAGATTTTACCAACTGTGATAAGCTGCTGACGGATTCTCAACAGAGACATACGAGCCGGGAGCGAGGGCGAGAGACAGAGACCTTCTGTGTCTCTCTCTCTCCCTCTCCCTCCTCTCTCTCTCTCTCTCTCTCTCTCTCTCTCTCTCTCTCTCTGAGGGATTAACCTGTTTTTTTTGATTCTGGACTTGACCACAACTTAACTCTCGGGTCAAAAGTCAAACCGTTGTTTTTCTATCTGCTTCCTCCTCCCTGATCCTCCCAGCCCGCCTCCTCTTCGCTCCTCCTCTTTGCTCCTCAACCACTGGCGGGAGGCTCTGTCCTCTCCTCCCCTCCTCTCCTCTCCTCTCACTTCCTCCCCTCTTCATTCGTACCTTTTTCATCTTCAATTTCTGTTTCTCCTCTTTCTTCGTACGACTCGCTTTGGTTCCTGTCAACCAATGAAATGACCATCGCTGTGTTGTATTCCGCAGCAAATCTTGTCTGTGTGACTTGCCTGTGCTGTGTGTGTGTGTGTGTGTGTGTGTGTGTTCACGTGTGTTGTGTGTGTGTGTTGTGTGTGTGTGTGTGTGTGTGTGTGTGTGCACGCCTTCCAGCGGTGGCAGATTAAATCCGCCTGCCCTCATTTGACTCTCTGAAGCTCACCTCAGGGGAGACCCGCAGGGCCAAATGCAGATTTGTCATTTGCAGATTTGAGTTTTATTCATGTATTCATATCTTTTCTTTTTTTTTTACTGTAAAGGTCATCTCTCTGTGTGTGTGTGTGTGTGTGTGTGTGTGTGTGTGTGTGTGTGTGTGTGTGTGTGTGTGTGTGTGTGTGTGTGCAGAAAGAGAGGCATTGACATACTCTGTCCGCATAATGTGACCAAATGTGTATGACACTGTCCACATGCTTTTCTTTAACAAAATCCCAGTCAGGTGAATCTTATTTCTGGGCCCTACAGTTATATTTCAGACTCTATGGGTGGTTTAATGTTTCCTTCCTGTTCATTTCTGCCCTCGTGCTGACCTCCACCTCATCCTGCACCTTTGACATGAACTAGAACGAGTCGGACTTTATCAGCATTTGACTCCCGCTCCTCTGTCGGCTGGACAGACTTCACAGAAGAGCGGAGACGCAGCAGCACAGTCGTGAGCCTGGTTTTGGAATCACATCTTTCAAGCATCACATAAGGTTTTGTCCCTGTAGTGTACGGCAGGAAGGACCTGTTACCTCCCTCCATCTCTCACAGGAAGTGGCCTTTTGTTGAATGAACATCCTGGTGCCGTAAAAACGAGGACCACCCCTGACCCTTCACACACACACACACACACACACACACACACACACACACACACACACACACACTCGATAGTTCTGAATAGTAGTTCTGAAAAGACAGATTATTTTATATTAATGTCCTTGATTCAATTAAAATCTTTGTACTTGTGTGAAGGCTCTGATCGCTCATCTGACAATAACAAGTCGTGTTTCATTATGAACAGCAAAAAATATTAAAATATGAACAAACCTGACGGAAACAAAAAACTCAAAGCCACAGAATTAGATTTAAAAAGTTGACATAATTTGGACCTTTGCCTTTTTAAAGGCATTGAGTGGTTTCTGCTTTGTTAACTTTTCTTTTGATTTAAAAGTGAAAATCACAGACCAGACAGATCTGCCTGAACATGCAAGTCGTCTTAAAATATCTTAATTTACAATAATATTTAAAAAAAGAAATACATGTTAGACAATAAACACGATCGGGTTCAAAGTATTTTTTTCTTTTTGTTGATTTTAATCTTTATTAACTTGCTTCTTTTAAATTTTTGATGGGATATAAAGTTGTCTGGAGCCAAACATCCTGGTTAATAAGAACAAAATTAAAATGGCAATATTCAAAACATCATCCCCTTACAGGGCAGAATATTATATCATATTTAAATGAAAAAATTGAGGCTTTTTTTTATGTGTGTTCTCATTATATTTACCTTGTTTATTTCATGAAATCTGTGAAAGAAACATGAGAATATTGATATTAATAATTCTAATAATCCCAACAACATATCCCAATGGAACTGAAAAGAACATTAAAAAAAGGATGAATTAATAATCAGCACGACATCCACACTGAAATACGTCACGTGCTTCATTTACTCGTGACTCGCTTCATTCATGTGATACCTGCAAACTGCTTTAAAGTCCCGAGCCTGACTTGTGCTCCAGAGAAAACGTGTTCGACTTCTTCAGCAACATCGTCTGTTCTCGTCTATTCAAAGCTTCGGTCTATTTAAACACCTCTTTAGCACGTGAGTGAAAGTGAATACGGGAATTTTAAACTCGACGTTACTTGTATTCACCCGTCCGTGTCGCGGAGGTCTGACATTCGTGTGTCGGCTGCTTTTAGCTTAATCACCCCTAAGTCACCTCTTCGCTGGCGCCAGCCTCCGTCAGTTTATGTTGGCTGTCTGCCCACCACACACACTCCCCTCTCTCTCTCTCTCTCTCTCTCTCCCCCGTCAGACTGCGAGCACATGGCAGCATTACCTCCGATGAGGCAACGGACCCTGACAAATGTCCGTCACCATAAAGTCAAGGGCTTCGTGTTCGCTCTGCCCTCGTTTCCTTCGCTGGCTCCGAGGTGTCACGTGATCGAGACCAGGCAGCCATCGGAAACGAGAATAGCTTCCTTTCTTTCTTTAGGTCAAACATTCGACAAACATTCGCTTTTACATGAGAACTGCGAATCAATTATTTCTCTTAATCCCACATGGAGGAAAGTTTCACCTGCTCTGTGCCTGGAGTAACTTTTTCATAATGTGATCAAATAAACAAATAAAATAAAACGTTTGTCGAGAAACAAAAAGGTGGATTTCTTCTTCTCTTCTTTTAGATTGAATGTTTTCAGTCAGGCGGCAGTGTCACCGGTAATTACAGTAATATGTCAGAATTAATGAGATAATGATTTATTGACGTGAGAATGTGACACCTTTACTTAATGGAGCATAAAATAGAAATCCCTGCGCATCGGTTAACGGGTTCGGACTGTGGTGGACACTCCTGCTTTGTGTGTCGGAGTGTGTGTGTGTGTGTGTGTGTGTGTGTGTGTGTGTGTGTGTGTGTGTGTGTGTGTGTGTGTGTGTGTGTGTGTGTGTGTGTGTGTGTGTGTGTGTGTGTGTGTGTGTGTTGTTGTTGGACCTATGCGGTGCGCCCATGGGTGCTGGTGCAGCTGCAGGTATCGTCGGGTTACAGATGCAGGGAGGTTCAGACTGCATGGAGCCTCCCGCAGCTGGGGATGAAGGCTGAGGAGGAGGAGGGGGGGGTGTGTTAGTGATTATTCCTCGCAGGCCGTCCAGGTCCACAGCTGTAGCACGCTTATGTGTGTGTAGAGTGTTTTCACTGTGTGTGTGTGTGTGTGTGTGTGTCAGAAGGTTGAATGAGAGGGTTAAGTGATGGATTTGTCATCGCGCCCTCACTCTCTGCAGCGTTGAGGCTCAAAGCGTTCACTGCTAAATGAGTACCACACACACACACACATACATGCACGAACATATATGCACAAACACACACAGGCAAGTTTCTCAAATAGCAAAAATATGAAAACAGTCAAAATTCTAAAGTGAAACCAACACACACACACACACACACACACACACACACACACACACACACACACACACACACACACAGAGAGAGATGTGTTCATATACAGACTAAATGTTTCACATCTCCCTGTCTCCTCCTGGCGCACACACCCCACCCCCACCCCAAGATGAGACCCCAATATGTCAGAGGGAGACTGATGGGTCCTCGCCGTCGTTTAATAAAGCTCTCCTCCGTGGCCTTGTGTGCATCAGTCACCGGCCGGGCAGGCAGAGGTCTGCCACGCGCCGGCCGGCCGCTCCATCAAACACTGCCGGCTCGAAAACGGGCTGACGCAGCCGGAAAAAAACTCTGAACACAAGGTTCCCTGCGAAAAAGAGGGAAATGATCCAGTTTAATACATTTTCCTTGTTGTTGTTGTTGTTGTTGTTGTTCTTTTGAAGAAGTTCAAATCAAGTTAAGTCAAGGTGATCTCATGTCAAAATGATGTTTCCTCTATGCAGGAAATTAAAAAGAAAATGCTCCAGCAGAGAGAAATCTTCACTTTCAGTCTCTTTCTGTCCAATTGCAAATCAGGACGCATTGAGAATTGCGTTGACATTTTCTTGACACTCCAATAAAAGACAGAGAAGTCATTTAGTTTGTTATTGATCTGGAAACACATCCAGTCGCAGGATTTGTGGCCGTATTGATTGTTATTTTTGGGACTGAGGAGGTGCAGTTTACTTTCAGTTTGTACTTTGTACCGTTTTTCATCAGAGAATCATTTGATCTGTGAAGTAAAAACATCACACACCACATTTATCCCTAATTCTGACATTTGTAGGTAATTTGACCTCCTGCTTTGCCGTCTCTCGGCATTAAACGCACGATAATGAAGCATTCTAAGTCTTTAATCTGTTTATTTCAACTGCACGTAACTTTACTTCTGAGGTTTCTCACCTCGACGACACAGTGTTGTGTGAATAAAAGTAATAATGTGAGATAAGGAACAGAGACAGCTGTGTGTTTCCCGCTCTGGAGTTGTGTTAAAGCTGCTTTGAGGTCAGATCGGCGTTTGTCGCCGGCGGTGTGGACAGACTGTGGTTACAGTACAAACACAGCCTCCAGCTGGAAGGTAATTGTTCCTGTCTGTTTGCATGTCTGTGCTTATGTGTGTGTGTGTGTCTGTGCTTGTGTGTGTGTGTGTGTTTTCTTGGTCGACCGTGCCTGAGGTGTCGCCGGCCTCGTCCCTCTGGCGGAGACACTAAAGACAGACGACAGATAGGCGACCACAAAAAGAATCTAATAACAAAAACAACAGGATTGTTTTTTTACCTAATGTTCTCGCTCCTGGATTTTTTTTCCGCGCGCAGAACTGCCGCCGATATAAGCCGCCTGCCTCTTGTCACGTAATATGGTTTCCATCTTTTATCTGGAAGCCCTTGGTTTTCTTCACAAGTGAGAGACGCATCCATCTGCAGCAGGGAGACGCGTAATGGCAGCGAAAAGGAGATGCTTCTCCTCTTCACCTGATTAGAGTTGCAGTGTGAACAGAGACGTTCACACGGTGTTTATCGTTCTGACAGGTTCCTCGTCTTGGTTTCAGGTTCACAGCTCGTTTTCCTGATCTTTTAGTGAAATGAGGTTTTCTGCAAGAGTCTGATTAATATAATTCAAACATTGATTATAGAAACAAGAGGAAACAGAACATTTCTTAATCATTAGATTAATTTGTTAAGACTGGAAAATGGCATTATTACATTATTTTACATTGTGCATTCATGCTGATTCAAATTAACACAACAATTCCAGCACATTGTAGTTGCGTATTCACTTCCTCTCTCTGTGTGTACTTGTGTGTGTCCGTGTCCAATAAACCACACAAGGAAGAACAGCAGCACAGCTTTTGTCAGGAGTGAGCATGTAAACCTGTTCACCTCCAGGAAACAACCTCAAAGCTCCAGCGACTGTGAGCTGGAGGAGGAGGAGGAGGAGGAGGAGGAGGACGGACGGTGACATCTGACAACCAGCGGTTCCTCGTGCTCAGAAAGCCAAGCAGCACAAAATACAGCCTGGAAACGCTGTAGATGAAGTTGCACTGACAACACTGTTGACTCGCCTTCTCTCCGCGCTGCAGCCTCTGACCTCTGGAGTTGACATGCTGCTACAACGCTGACCAGTGAACAAGAGACCTCCGAGTCCATGTGACGTCTGTGTACAGGCTCTGGTTCACTCGGACCAAACACATCAAGGGACTTTTGTTTTTCTGCCGCAAAGACCTTCCTGTTTTATAAGCATGATAAATGGATTTCTGTCACTGTTGCTCTCTCCAACTCAACCACCAGCGTCCTCCAAGACCTTTTTTTACTTTTTCATTCAAGAAAACACACCAAGGTCTGGTTCTACTTGGCGGACGAGCAAAGGTCAACAGCGTCTCTTTGTTCTGGGCAGATTCAAGAGATGCACCGAGACATTCACCTCCACCCATGATTTTCATTTCCCCCCCCAGTGATTTGTTTGGCCCTGCGATGATGGCCTTGCGGTTCGGAGTGGCATCCCCACTCTTTTCATCAGGCAGAAAGGGAATGAAGTGCGAGTTTCCTATAGACGTTCCACTGCCGCTGTTAGAAACCCTCTCCTCTTCATCCCCTTCGTCCTTCCTCCTTTACGACTGTGGCTCTCGTCTTTTCTCTCCCCGGTTATTGAATAGATAAATGCATCTTTTTTTTTCCCTTGAGCAGACAAAAGTTGGAGGGAGGAGGATGGAATTGGAGGAAAGAAAAGCGAGGCTGCGACTAGTGAGGGAGGAGAACTGGTTAAGGAGGTGTAAGAGAGGGTGGGGGGGTCGGGGGCGACCAGCCGACCAGCACGTTCTACAGTGGCTGGCTTACCTGCTCCTGTCAGCGGTTGCATGGTGACCTTTGACCCTGAGGCTGGCGGGGCTTCAGTGGCAGCGTCGGCTTTAATTAGAGAGCAACACGACTCGACGCTCTGCAGAGCCTCTGATCCTGGTCGGGGCAGAAGGGGGCGCCAGATGCATATAATGACAAAGCCACGCACACAGGGGTCGAACATATAGCTCACATAGAGGGGTTTGGTTGCCTGCTTGTCAATTCTGGTTTGAATTCTGCTCACTGACTTCTTGTCCTGGTCAACTGTCAAATACACAAGATGTTTTAGGTATTTAAAGAGGTTATGTTTTAACCCCTTGTCCCTTTTATTTGTCGGGTCAGTCCGTCAGCAGGATTAACGCAAAAACTACTGAACAGATTTGCACGAAACTTGGTGGCAGGAGGGGACATGTCCCCAGATAGAGGACATTCAATTCTGGCATGAATCTGAGAATATATTGTCCCTTTCTTTGACGTTTTTTTTTTTTGACATTTTCACCAATTTCCCAGGGAATAATTCATGGATTCTTGATGAAAGAATCTGTCATATTTAGATGACTGATATCAATGTGTGCAATTTGGTGCAGATCTAAATAAGAATCTGGATCGAGCAGAGAGGGCAAGATGACCTCAAACTGGGAATTTGAGAATATATTTTTTATTGTGCTAGCAGATTGGAGAGATTTCAGGTATTTTTCTGTGGGAGTGGCTGAAGTGTGAGGATTTGGCGTCGATGCGTCCGGGGGAACTGTTACCTAGCTTAATGCTCTGAGAGCTATAACGTTACCGCTGTTGTCTTCGGTCTTTGCTGAATCTTCACTCTCAACCTAATCATGATGGATGGAAGGAATTCCCGCAGCAGGAGAGCAGACGGTGTTTTCGTTGCAGTGTTCGACTGAAGGCGTTTCAGACCGTGTCCAGTCTTCCTCTGGAGACGAGGGTCAGGTTTGGTTTGGCTTCTTTCCCAAAGTCACAACTTGTGATATATACAAGGTTGCTTACATTGAATTATGAGGCAATGCAGTACATTTGTCTTTTTGTCTTTAGCGTTCAAATATTTGAATCTGCGAACCCTGGAAAAAGCCATTTATTCTACCCTGTGTGATTCTTTTATACTTCAAATGGGAGCTTCAATGTTTATCTGCTTCATCCTTGGATTCGTGACATGAAGATAGTTTGGGTGTCTTGGTCCTGTGTGTCTAAGCTGTGGAGAGAACTGTTGGCAGGACCCGTCTCTATCTGACCCACTAAACTTCCTGTCTGCTTTCCTCTGCGGTTCAACTTCTGCAGGTTTCCTCCAGCGGCTGCAGTCGGCCTTCACTGTGTGCTACATTTCCAAGAGGATTAATTAGATTAAACAGTGTTTGCTCGCTCCTTAAAGTGTTTGTGTGTTTTCTCCTGCAGGACTCTTGTTAATAAGAAGAATAATCAGTCGCATTAAGGAATAATAGAAGGATTGGTGGGTGGCTTGGAGTCTGTGGGATCAGGTTCCTCTTTGTGGCTGCAACGAGAATCCATAGTGTAGGTTTACAATGTGTGCGCGCATGTTAAATGTGCCCCCCCCCCTGGTCCGTCCATTAGATCTGACCCCCTGTCAACACCGCTGTGTTTGGCTGCTATTGCTCGACCGCAGCACGTTCGTTGTTTTAGGTCTTTGATGGTTAAAATCCAAAAAAACGAATGGATTCTGTCAGTGTAATTAACTAAATTCGGCATGTGTCCTTGTTAGCCTCGACAAATCCCTTTTGTTTTCCAGTTTCGTCATTTCTCTAAAATCCTCGTAAAGCTACGTAATGAGTTTTCGCATTGTGCAAGCCTTTTGTCTGTGATTCCAAACCTCCAGCCTCTGTTAGCCTGCTGCACGGTGACGACCAGAGGAGGTGGAATTGCCAACCATTAAACCCCAGCAAGGATCAGCTTCCTCCTGCCAGCATCACCTGGGAAAGAGAAACTGGCATAGCAGCAGGTTTTAAAGGTGGAAGAGTCGCACATTGAAAGAGTGCAGCGTTTGTAGGCACTCGTTTGAAATTCTGCGTTTCATCCGAGTGTGCTGGTTGAACAATATACTCAGAACGGGAGGGGGACAAGAAACCGGGAAACACTGGTGCAATCCTTTTAATTAAACCGGGAAAGGATTGTTGTCAAACAAATGGACTGAGATGTGAGAGAGGGAGAGTGAGCGAGGGATGAAGAGAACGCCAGTGTTGGGAATACAGCAGGGGATTAAAGACAGTGAGCGAGTGTTACAGACCCCTGGCCAGCTTGCTGCTGTAATGAACATTAGGGCTGCGGCATAAATTTAATGACCTGTGAAACAAACAGTGTGGCTGAGACCAGTGCCTCTGAATGCTAAGTGGCTCTATTATTAATACCAGCTCAGAGATGCCACTGTGTAAACACACTGTAAGTCTCTTTTCCCCTATGAGGCCCGTTAAACACACGGCGGCCGCGGTGATGGCGGCGCACCGGCTCATCGCAGCTTTCTGAAACGGGGTCACGTCTTTCTTTGTACCTTCAGAATTAATGGCACGTCGCCCGTTAACAGCCGACCAGCGCTAACTAGCGGGTTATGAATAGCATCACAGCTAATGGCGGTGGAGGTTAGTCACCTTGATAATAGTGACGGGGCAGGTGAGCGAGCGGTAATGAATGGGTTGGCGAGTGCGAATGAAAGGCAGAGTTCACTCTGCGCTGTTCGGTGACACGTCGTCAATCTGTGCACAATGTGAGCCGCGACCTGAACAGAGACTCAACCGGCGGGTGATTGAAAAAGATTGTTTTGAACTGGAATTTGATTTCAATTTATTTTCACAATTTAAAGTCGAACAAAAGACTTAAACATAACATGGAAATTAGCGAGCAGGGAGAGAGAATTCGCTCAGGAAAGGTTGATTCATTCCTTCAACCCAAATAATATGAAATTATTCACAATGTCAAAGATTCATGTATAACTTAAACAAAAAAATATGAAACAGAGCTTCAGTATTTGAAAACCTACTGTGAAGGACACAAATGTTTTGTGAATCGATTAAAAAGTGGATCTGTGGATTTGTTTAAAAGCTTTTTTCCTTCTGTCTGAATTGCTCATTTGAAAAATATAAATAATAATTCAGTTGAACTTTCGGAGATGATGATCTCGCTTGTAAACTGTGCGGTTTAGAATCTGTCTCACGGGACATGATGCAAATTACATTTTAATGTTTGCTTTGAATCAGCAGAGGAAGACGGACGAGGATGAACACAGCAGTTTCCTTTCAGTGGATTAAATCTCTCTCCTTGCTGCTTAGAAAACGACCTGGTGCAGTTATTGTGTTTCGTTCAGACGGGGTAACTTCAGGTGGGTTCAGTTATCTTATCAAACTTTCTGAAAATGTCAACTTAGCGAAGCGAGACTCAAACTGCAGCTGTCACATGTGACATTTATTGCAGTTGTGCAGTCTGCAGGTATTGGGGGGGGGGGCAGGAGCCCTCAGTCTGATTACATGCGATGCAGGCTTAATCAAACGATCCAGGACAGCAGGGTGCACAGGGGAGACCAGCAGAGCCCAGAGCTAGCCAGATGTCTGCGACATCGAGGAGGGATGCATGACATGAGGAGTCTGCTCGAGGCTATAAAATGCAATCACAATTCCCTGGAAGGGAGAGCAAGGCGGCTCAGGAACCAGGCGGTGAGTAGAGTGAGGGTACGGTCCCCCGCTCTCCCCCTGAACCGGACCACAGGCTGCCTGCACAGAGGAGATGCTGAACCTCCAGGCGGCTCTTCCAGGCAGCAGTGACTTTCTGTCATTATCAATTCTGTGGTCATGGTTACTAAGAGAGCATGTGTACGTCTCTGACATCCGAATCTGCCCATCTGTTTGTTTTTTCCCTTGCCGTGTTTGTGCTGGTGTGTCTGTGTGTGTGTCTGTGTGTGTGTACACTGGCAGATCCAGGGCCCAGCAGGACTCCATCTTGTTTTCTGTCCCACGCTGTGTCGAACGCTATGAGGGGATAAATATTTGAAAAGCAGAGGAAAGCCCCCGTGTCCCCAGCTGCTGTGGCCTGAGGTGTGCCGGCCCTGCATTAGCTGCACCTTTTACCCCTGACTTACTTTCTGCCTAAACATAGACTCGGCTCAAAGCGTTCCTCACTGTCCCGCCCCTTAGCTTCCGTAGAGCTCGGTGTGAGAGGTCGCCAACCTAAGTGCAGGCGCTGCTGAATTCAGCAAATGTGAAAAGCTCAGATGAATAAGTAAAACCATCAATGACAACGAGTCTGGACACGACATTAGAGATGGTGAGTGCTCAGAGGGTTGGTTGCTTGTTTTTTGATCAAGAGAAAAGTGGTGAAGGCTCGGCTGAGTTTTCGTGCGAGTTTTAGAAAGGAGGGAAACATTAATGATTTAAGACGGAGGGAAATGGAACAAGATGAAGCGGAGGCTCGATCCGACTGTTCAAGGTGTTACTTTTTGTTCCCGTCGTCTGAAAGCAGCCAACACCTCTGGCTTGGTACAGAGACTATCACAGAGAGGAGAAGGCCCTGCAGTCGGGACATTTCTGTTCACACAGGTTCGGTTACTTTGGATCTGGGATCTGTTTGAAGCCCAAAGATGTTTGAGTTAAGGGAACTAGTGCTCAGTAGTAGTTTATTTAGGTTTGATTGAGTTTTGTTTACGATCCCTGTCCGGTGTTTGGTTTGTCGTCAGCACGATTGTGAAAAAAACTGCTGAACGGATTTGCACACAATTTGGTGGAAGGATGGGAAACGGGCGGAGAATGAACACAGTACATTTAGCCGTGGATCGGGACAATGGGGCGTATCCAGGAGTTTTATCACTTTCTTTAACATTGCAGGACGGTGTTATTTATAACAATTTCAATCAAACATTGCAGATTTGGTGCAGAGACTAAGGGACTGTGCGAAGGTCGAAGCTGAGACCCCTACAAGTTTGTTCTGAGATGCTTTTGAATGTAAAAGCTGAATATTTTAAACATGACATGAAACTTCAAACATATCTAATTCCACAGAGTTAATGACAGAAAGATGTCTTTCTGAATCTATATGCGTTTTACTGGATGTTAAGTCCGAAAATGGACTTAACATCCACGAAGGCTGAAGGTTTTCTTTTTTCCTCCTCGTCCTCGTCACACACAAACACACTTACACGCTTCTCTCCCATTTCGTCTCCCACGACGCCACATCTCTCACGAGGCCGATGTGGATTGTCTGTAGCGAGCCATCAATCACCGCGGTAACGACAGCTCCATAAACAGAAGGGCAGCCTACCTACTGCTCTCTGCTTGGCCGTGATAGCATTCACATCATCCTGCAGCACTTCCCTTCCTTCCTGCTGACCTCTGCACAGTTTCAGTGGCAAGGACGGGACTCTGCTTATCGCCACTCGCTGGATTTAGCCCCGCGACGGTCGAGGTAGCGACACCCAGGTGTCAGCGGGGATGTAGCGTCGTAAATAAAACGGTGGGCAAACTGTGACCTCTGATCAGTGTCAAGCAAACAAACAACAGTAGAGACAACAACTCTGTTATAATTAGAAGAACGTATGTTAGGGAAGATGTCCAATTCATTCATAAATCAAATCATACATTTCCATTATTGACTCATCTTCTAATCTTCATTCAGTCAATTTCCAGATAGATTAAAATAGTGAAATTGCCATTCCCGATTCCCTAGTGCTTAATATGATGATGGCTTTAAATATTCAGTTTTCTTAAAGATTTATATAACAGGGAAAAGTTGAAGATGAGTTATCAAATATCAATACGATCAGTAGCACTCGGGTTTAACTCCCATTAAAAACAGTGCTTCTGAATATTTCAGTATTTTGCCCCCTAAAAAAAGAAACTGCATTTCATATTAACTCTGTATTTTTTATCTTTTAAAGTTGCATGTGCACGACTGCTGAGCTCCTTTGGGAGCGACTGCCCTGTGCAGCCCGGTGTGTTTTGTTTTCTCCAGGTTCCGGCTCTTTATATACAAAGCCACGACACTAACAATGCCAGTTTGTGTGCTTCCCTGTGCCTATTGTTGCCACAGCGTCTTTGGGTCCTCGCTAACATCCACTCGTTGTAAGGTCGAGACAATAACCATGAACCGAGTGCCACAGCTCTGCACTGGCTTGACCCCCGTGGCCCTTCCTGTTGCCTTTAACACCCCCTCCTCGTCCTCCCTTGACCCCTGACCTCTGCAGTAAAGACTGGCCGGGCTGTCATGTCAGGACAAGGCAGGGTGTGCTCCCGGCCTTTTGACAGCGCGATGAGAACCTGCTGCTTTCTTTCTAATAATCCTCAGGAGGAGAGTAATTCCACTCTGCAGGACAATCACCTCTATGACCAAAGCCTTCATGTCGTTAAACAGCTTGTAGTGCGCTTTAATAATGATTTTTAGTTTTCTTTTCATCTGACTGTGGTGAAGAAAGAAACCAAAGCCATATTTTCAAATAGTAATCGCATACAAACCTCTAAAAATAATTTATTGACGCATGAAACTCAAATTACCAGCTCAGAGTTCAGCCTCATTACTGACCATTGCTCAACAACTGTTTTTACATGTACGCTGGTGAATTATCATCAGTACGTCTTCAACATGCCCCACCTGACCCTCAGTTATGTTAAATACAGTCATGTTCAATTTGAAAATATCTTCTTTCTAGAGCCACAGGCTGCAACGGACAAAGGAATCAAAGAGTGGGAGTCAAATAGCAAACAGCTGAGAACGCTGAGTTAAAAAGTCACACTTGTGATGCGTGTGCACTTTGCACTGAGGGCTCCCTGTGACGACGTAACGAAGAACTAAAATATGATTTTAAAAACATAACAGAATGCTTAAAGGTTTAGGAATCAGCAGCCTATCTGAACATGTATTAACACACTTTTCTTTAATCTTTAGTTCTGGATGCACAATTGCAAGAAAAAGAATTTGAACCCCATAAAACACGATCGTAACGGACAATTATAATCTTTTGTGTCTTTATTGAATTCATCCATTAAACGTTGGCCCTGCTGATGGATAAGAAAAATGAAACGCTGGATTCAAAGACTCGTTCAGGATCACGTCTACTGGTTCAAGGTCTTGGCTCCACTCCAGAAGGTAGATTGTCTTTGCTTGAAGTTGTTTTCTTGTAGATTTACTAAAATGTTAAGAGCAGTAGTTCTGCTACGTCACCGAACATCTGCAGAGCTTCAGCTGTGACATTATCCTTTAAGATACCTCCGATGATGGGAAGCGAGGCAGCCTCGTATCATGACGCCCCCTCCACCAGAGCGTTGGTCTTTGTGCTGTAGAGGAGAAGCAGTGGGAGGCTGCAGCTTTGAAAAGGCCCAGAAGATGCACCTGTGCAGCCGAGTGCGTTCTTTCCATTTCCAGATCACCTTGTTCCCTTTAGAATGGGCTGCAGGCCCGGTCCTTGGAGCGGAGCTGGAAAATGAAACCTTGCCTGTCAGTTATTGTCACTGAGAAAAGCTCACTATTTCCCAGAGATATTATTCCCCCCCACCCCCATGCCTCCCTATACGCTCCTTTCTTCCCCCTGTGTACATTGTTCTCCAGGATCAAGTTCATGGGGGGTTGGGGCTGGAGGAGGGTAATGGGACCCTTGTCCCTGTGTGTCAGGGCAGGTTGAATGGGTCTCGAACCCCCTGCCCCCAGCCCCCTGCCCCCAGCCCCTATACAGGCTCTGTGAATAGCTCCCAGATCCCCCTCTGTTTATTAGTCTGCTCTCCAGTTTCTCTGGACCTGCTTCCTGACAGATCCATATTTCAAAGTGTTTTCTGTTCCGTGTTCACATGTGGACGTATCCGTGTTCCGGTAACAGCTCGCTGCTCCTCCTCAACCGCACCTGCCACATTGGTACAACTTCTACACACACACTACACACACACACACACACACACACACACACACACACACACACACATTTATGAGTTCACAGGTTAAAATAGAGCTCACGTGATGCTGGATTTCTGATATTAACCTTTTATTTCTTTTCAGTATAACATATATAACATAAAATATATTCCCTCAAAATTTGTAAACGAAGAGAAATGGCAAAGATATTGTGTAGAAGGTAGTTTATACTTTAAAAATAAAAAAGCAGAAAACTAAGCATGTGATTAAAAAAGGTTATTTCTAATAACGACATCTGAAACAAACTTTTGAATGAAGCTGAAATAAACAGTTGATTGAATCATTAACTAATTATTTAGCTTTAAAAATCTGATTTATTTATTTTTGTTTGCTGCTTTTTGAATGAGAGGATTTTCTGCATTTCTACGTTTTTTTTCCATGAAAGCAAATTGAATATTTTTGGGTTTGATTTTAACGAGATGAGGTCACCGGAGGCTCCAGGGAACTATTCAGGATGTTTTTCACTTTCTTCTCACATTTTTCAGTTGAAATGTTAATCAATCAATCAGGGAACATAACCAGCTAATGAATTTGCAAAGGAAATAATTAATTGCTGCCAATGCAGTCGATTTTTGCAAAGGAAAAAAATGAATTCCATAAACATTTTGTCATTTGGTTTCGTGTTTATTACCATAAAAACCCACTTAGACTTCAGATGCTGTGAGCGTTTAACCACCAGCTGAGACTTTCAATTTCCCCATGTTATACTGGTCCGTGCAGGACCGGGACTAATGCTCCTAAAACAGAAATGTTGGCGGACTGGTTCCAGGAAATCACAGATATCTGGGCTCTGGATATCCAGTCAGATATAAGGTGCTTATATAAAAGGATGAATGAGCAAGTATTTGGTGCTAATGTTGTTCCGGTTAACCTTGTTATTTCTCTCATAATCTTTTTTTTTTTTTTGCTGTGGTTGCACGCAAATAGTGGGTTTTTTTTCAAATCGCAGTGTGTTGACAGTCGTCTGCTCGTGACACACACACACACACACACACACACACACACACACACACACACAGACACACACGATCACAGGTTTTACTGTGGTCCTGGATCGCTTTCATGCCTATGAGCTAATCCAGCATATCTCCTGTGAGTGTGTGAAGAATACACTCGATCCTCTCCTCGCTCATTTGGTTTCCTGCTACAATATTGGGCACTTGCCCTTTTCTCTTTCGCTCATCGTTTCTCTGTCTGCTCACACACACACACACACACACACACACACACACACACTCTCTCTGACCTGTATGTAGTGAAGTGCTGGGAGCTGCTGGGTCGCGAGAGCAGCTGTGTTTGCTGTGAAGCATCTGCTGGCTGATGCAGCGGTTGTTTTACATTAGCAGCCTGCAGGTCAAACTGCAGCTGGCTGCATCTTAGTGTGAGGACAAACCCTAGGGATGGAGTGTGTGTGTCTCTGTGTCTGTGAGTGTAGGTTTGTGTGTGTGTGTGCGCACCAACCCGTCCCCATGGTTGTAGCCTTTCCTAAGCGGGCTAAGTCTGGTGGCTAACCCTTAGCGCCTCGGCATTTGGCAGCATGACTGCAGCGAGATTAATCCATTCCACACTCCATCAGTCACTAGGCACAGGTTATTAGTGCGGGAGCAGAGCACACACACACACACACACACACACACACACACACACACACACACACACTAACATTCTCGGCCCCTTCACCCTTGTGACTTCGCCTTCTACCTTCGTCCCCAAAGTTTGCAAAGGTGGCCTTGGCGTTGAGAGGCCATTTGTCAAAACCCAGCCAGACTCTCCACTTGGCTCCTTTTAATAAGGCTACCTGGGCTCTGGGATTCCACAACACACACACACACACACACACACACACACACACACACACACACACACACACACAGGTTATGTACTCTGCTTTGGCACATACTCATACAGCTTTGAGTGTCAGGTGGTACGTCCCGCGGGGCTTATAAAAGTCCCATTAACATGGCCTTCCTCATTGGTTCTGACAGGTTGATCAATTAGACCCCTCCCCCCGCTGATCCCAGGGCCGCTCTGACTCAGAGGTCAGACACGATGGATCGCTGGACCTGCACCCTCACTCCCACCCCCCCCCCCCTCTCTCTGCTTTTATCTGCAGGCTGGTTACAGTGCAGTTTCTCTGATATCCCAGGGTGCAGCCCTTGACCGGCTTTCAGGTGGTGGGTCCCACTTCACACACGCTTCGATCTTATCTCCGCTCTCACTACGACACATCACATACATGGTGCTCTGTCTCACCCTGCAGAGGGCTGTGTGTTTGTGCGTCCCTGTGTGTGTGTGTGTGTGTGTGTGTGTGTGTCGGTGTGTGTTTGCTCTTTTGCAGAACAAATGTGTGCATGGGAAACGGAGGCTTTCCTCTGATGTGAAGGTTTCCCAGTTCTCACTTTATTAAAGGGTTAAGCAGGTCTCCTCTGTAACGTTCCCATACAACAATCCAACATTCACACCCACTTCACACCACGGTGGGGCAGCTGTATGGAGGTTTTTGTTACACAACAACTGGTGCTTCTCATGTGAACCGAGGGCAACACTGTGAATGACTTCCCGGAGAACGATGCTACTTCTCCCTCTCCTCTTGGAGTGTGGCCATTCAGGAGGACTGTGAACACAGACGGCGACATCTTAAAAACCTGTTATGTGAGCAATACGCTTTCAGAATCGTTTTTCGTCCATATCTATTGGAATGTGGCCGTCTGTCTCGTTGTTCTACCCACTTGCGACACTGAGGGAGCTGACACCGGTCTTTATCATCGAGGGGCCGTCGGTCTTTTCAGGTTTTTGTGGGTCTGTTGAGCTTGAGAGGGGAAATCGTCACTTCGAGTTCTCAGGCTCAGGAAATAAATAAAGTCAGTGTGTCTACAGGTGTAGTGATACAAATACACAGAGATTGTATAGATACACAGTGAGGTCCGTACTGTAACGCTGTATGTTGAAAGAAACATAACCGTGTGTGTGTGTGTGTGTGTGTGTGTGTGTGTGTGTGTGTGTGTGTGTGTGTGTGTGTGTGTGTGTGTGTGTGTGTGTGTGTGTGTGTGTGTGTGTGTGTGTGTGTGTGTGTGTGTGTGTGTGTGTGTGTGTGTGTGTGGTTCAGGGACAGGATAAAAGAAAGAGTTTTTTTTTTATTATAACGAAACAAAGAGAAAGTCTTCACAGGGCCAACGACTGAATAAACAGCAGGTTTGTCAAAGAAGAAAGGAAGTTATTGGAAATGTGTGACTCCGTTTATTGGGTCATTCCTGTATTATTCATCAGAAAATACCCGATTGACTCGATGACACAGTCAAGCAGTCGTTGAATGCTAAAGAAACGTGTTTAACAAATTGCTGCTTTCTGAGCCGACTATCCACCGACAGGATCCTCGGGTGAGAAGCGTTGGCAGACATCGCCGTAATCTGACAGACTTCAAATTTACAATATCAAACATTTTTGATATTCACAACTGGAAAATCCGGTCACATGACAGGACTGTGATGGAATATTGAGCTTAAACCGGCGATGGCCAATAAGAGCGAGATGACCAGGAAGCTTTAGAATTAATATGGAACAGCTTCATGTTTCTTAAGTCATTCTTTAGTTCATCTTTTAGTAGAATAGTCTGGTGTTGCCCGGCTTGTTATGATTAAAATATTAAATCTGTTAAGGCTGTCATGATGTCTGTGGTGTCCCACGTTTTTAAAATCCCAGGAGTACAGAGGTTCACAAACTTTTCAAACCCCAATCACCAAATATATTGAGAATTGTCTTTAAATTGTATTTGGTTTCTGGAAATCATCTTGACCCTTCTCTGTCGGGGGCACTGCACCAAGTCTAAGGTGTTATTGATAAAATTGGATAAAACCTGAGAAGATACCAAAATATTTGGGGGGGGGGTCGGTGTCACAGAAACGTCAGAGGAGCTTTGCTGATCCAGTGAAGTGTGAAGATGGTCACGATGATCCATTAAGAGAGGGAGGAGTCTGATTAAAAGGCGTAATGAGAGGAGTGAAGCGTTAAGTGTGTGTGTGTGTGTGTGGGGGGTATTCAGGGGATATCATAGCCTGTCTTGGGACCCAGAGAGCGCGGCCCGGGGGAGCAGAGGGGTTAAGAACAGTGTCACGTCCAGAGAGACGCAGCGCTGCCGTACTAATGATGTCCAGCGGCCTAATTGAATATTGACGTTCTGCACACGGGGGCTGAGTGGCCTCTGTCTGTTTCACCTCCGCTGGCTTCCTGGGCTGCTGGTTTTTAACCCGCTTCAACCATTTCATTACCAGGGGCAGGGGGATCCTTCAATCCTTAAATGCCCCTGTTACCATGGTTACCTGCTCTTCATCCCTTTTGATGCAGCGTTTCACTTTGTCGTCCGAGGCTAATGTTGACTGTCAAAGACTATTTCTCCTCCTCAGTAAGTTTGCTGTTTTTGCTGCAAACACTTATTTCCTGGAGTCGGCAGCTGTAACGCATACCTGTGACATCTGGGGGCGTGAAGTCTCCGTCTTACAGTTCCACGTCCTCCCTCGCTCCGTTCTGCACAACTCCCCCTCTCTCTCTCTCTCTCGTTCTTTTCTCTGGTGTCACCTCCTTTTCTTTTTCTATTTCTGTGTCGGTGTTTTACTTCCCACTGTGCCTGCCTCCAGACGCTTCCCCTTTGTTGCCACGGCGACGTGCTCCAGATGGCGAGTGTCAAGCCAAGACTGGGCTCTGAATGTAGTCTGATCGCAACGCCACACACACACACACACACACACACACACACACACACACACACACAATGGTCCAGATATATACACTCTGAGAACAGACTGAGACACTAGCACCGCACATTCTGTTCAACACTCACATCCTACTCAGAAGCTGGTGGACCTGCCCGACACGCACACAGACCTACACACACACACACCACACACACACACAGACCTACACACACACACACACACACACACAGACCTACACACACACAGACCTACACACACACTCTCAGCAGTACAGTATAATAAAACCTGTGTTGCAGCCACACAGGAAACAATCTCTCCTTTATGTGACCGGGATGTCATTAATCTTGGCGGAGGTTAACAAATGCACTTGCGTGGAAGGTATATTTCATAGGCAGACAGCCGACAATGGGGCCATTGTGGCGTCGAGCCGCAGCGCCCCGCTCTGCATTCAGTCAGGACCTTTTGCTTGGCTCTGGATCCTCGGCTCATGTCAGGGGTTATGTTTCATCTCCCAGACGAATGTGTTTGTGCAGGAGAAAACATGTGAAACACGGAGCGAAATCAACGCTGCGGCTGTTTATTTATTTTCGCTGCATGAAACCTCCATTTGTTTTTCCGAACGGAGGGAAAATAAACGCGTTCAGCCATTTTTCAAAGTTTGGCCTTGTTGCTATTACTCAAAAAGCAGAGCCAGACAAATGCCCGGGCCCCGGCTCCTCCACAGCTCCGGCAGCAGCGGTTGTGCTTTCGCCATCCGAGAAGTGGCGAGTCGTCCCAGTAATCCATTAGACTTCCATTAGCTCCGATTTGTGTGATTAGTTCTAATTAATCAGTTCAGTCTGTGGCCTTCACTCCCCTGTGCGCTCCTCACATTTCATTTTTAACCTCATTTCTCAGCTCTCCACCGAGCGAGAGAACGAGGCAACGACTGAGCGAGCAAATCAAAGAGCGCAGGCATCAGGTCTGCCGCCGCCGCCGCCGCCGCCGCCGCCTTCTTGTCCGAGAGCACTCGATACTGCTCAACCACCAGATCCAAATGGGTTGAGCCGGCACTCGGACGCCATCATAAAGCTTTCACCTGGCCCGGCTGAAGTACTACTCTGTTTCTCATGTCTTGTTTGATGCCGTATGAGCCTGGTTGTGGTTTTAAAATGATCCGTGAGGGATTGTGATCTCGTGTTTTACACATCTTCAGTCTGCCCCGGCTCCGGTTAGCCCCCATTCGGCACCTCCCGTGGAGCAGCGAGTATTGATTAGCGTGGGGCGCGTCCATCCCTCACTGTAACAAAGCGTATTGATGTTTGTGGAGCCCTGATTTCCCCTCGGCCAGATCCCAGACGCAGCACCGGCTCTAAGTGCCTGGAAGCTGCTCTGAACTTTGCCGCCCGCCCCCCCAAAGTAACCTGGAACCGGCAGCAGGATCGTCTTTTCATCAAAACCTCAAAGTGAAATTAAAAGATCTTTTTGCGGGGGTGCAGGAGTCAGTCGGTTTATAAACTGAGGTATTATGTGATGATAATCTATCTTCCTTTCCTCTGTTGTCAGCCTTCTTCTGCCATTACTACTATTGTGATAAATGAAGGCTCAATTTATCAACTGGCCTCTGCTCGATTTCTTTTTTTTTTCTCCCCTCGGTTTCCCCAACCCCCCCCCGCTTCGACATACAACCTCTGCACGCTTCGCTTTATTTCTTCATCTGTTTTCAACCCCTTGCATCCACCCATCCGTCCACCCGTCCATCCATCCCTCATTCCCACTCAGCCGCATCGAGTCTTTCTTTGTGTGTGTGGGAGGGAGGCTGAGATGCTGCCTGTCACCCCGAGCTGCAGACTCCCATCCAGCTGCTGGAGGTGGCCAGGCTGCTGTCCATCAATCTGTAACTGGGAAGCAGAGGGGATCGGGGGGGGGGGTTTGACACGTGATGTTTAGACATGTTCCTTTTCTAGTAGAAGCTGCACATCCGGTCGTAACGTTTTCGGTTTCTGATTGTGAAACTACGAGTTCTCAGTCTGAGCTGCAGTTGATGCATTTTACCTGCACACGTGTGTGTAACCTGCCTGTGAACAGTCAACACATAGATTCAGTGTTTCGTGTGTCCTGTTTTAGGGATCGTCATTATTTCATATTGTTTGGCTCAAGCTTTGAATTTAATTAGTAGATTTAAATGTATAAAGGCATTCATATTTCCACTGGAGTATAGCAACAATATTTCTCATCAGTTTTTTTTCTAGAATTAATTAGAATTAATTGAAATTAATTGTAGAAATATTGTAATTTTATGGTATTTCCTGATTATTTTGCTCTGTGAAGATCAGTCGGGCTCAAACTGTAAATAGATAACTAACCGTTCTATAAGGTGGAAAATAGTGGATATCAAAGTTTTGTTGACATCGGGTTGTCGTACCATTTAAGAAGCCAAACACTCAGAGTTTTAAATCTGTATTAACTGATTTAAAACTCACAGACATGTTGTGAGTTTGACTTTTAGCCCAGACTCTCCAAACTGTTCCCAACAATGAGAAATCCAAACTTAAATCGTTCAAGTCTTTTACTGTGAAAGAGTTAAAGGTGCATGAACCTGCCTGCAGCGCTTTGTGTTACACACAGCGTTTAATTTACTGTGGTATTGTTTGTATATTAAAGTCTGTTAGCTCCTGAACATGCATCACTGTCAGTCATGTGCACACTTTGGTTCTGTTTGTGGTTATTTGGATCAAAACACAGATTATGGCTGAAGCTATGAATATATAATATACGTCTGTGAATATGTGGAGTGAATTTATTTAGGAGCATTAAAACAAAACCTTGCTGCCACTGCAGGTTTTAGAAAAGATGTCTGGCTGAAGAAAAGCTGTATAAATGTGATAATAACCGCTGCTTCCTGATAACGATTTTATATTTTTGCCATAATCACGGTTGGTCTCCTGAGCGTCGTTAATGTGATCCCCTCCCCCCCCCCTCTCCGTCTCCGCAGGACTCCGTGGTTTAACGGCTGGGGGTTCAACCTGCCTCGGGGTCAGTCTCTGCTGGATAAATGGAACCTCGTCCCTGAAGGCATCGACATCCTGATGACCCACGGACCTCCGCTCGGTGAGTCCAATTAACCAATCACAGTCCCCCTCATTACCATATCCAACAAGGACGGGCCTCATTATTCAGAATCTGTATGGAATCGCTGGGGGGGGGGCGTCGCAGCAGGACTGTGTGTGTGTGTGTGTGTGTGTGTTTGTGTGTGCGCCTTACACCCTCAACATGGCCCCCTGATTCAATATTTGTTTGACTTTATGGAAAAGAAAACACATTTTCTCAGTCTTCCTTCACCACCGCTTCAGTTTTCCTTCTAGCTGTTGTGTTTTTTGTGTTCCATTTTGTTTTTGTTTTTTTTTTCTTCCCGCTCTCCATCTGGCTTTATTGAGTGATTTCCTTCCCTCTCGCCTACGGAGCGGTGCCGCCGCTGCTGCTGCGGCGGCGGCGGCGGCCGCTGTGGCTGTTTGATTGCATGGAAACTCGATTTTGCAGCAGAGTGACAGACGCTGCAAACGATCGGAGAGAGACCATGGGAAAGGAGAGAAAGGGGGGGGGGAAGCTGTTGAGGATGTAGACACCAAATGGAAGAAAAAAAAAATCTGTGCTGCACAACTGTGGAAGAAATGAAGAGCGGGTTTCATTCACTGATTCACAGGGTTCCGTATCAAGAAGTTGAAACGAGGAATTTGTTTTAGTTTGTAAATTTAGATATTTGCTTTCAATAGAGGTTTGTTTTCTTTTCTCACACGAACAATGAGAGCAGAATCCGAGCAGGGCTGAATAAACAGAATGTGAATCTGAGTCATTAAAACATAAACAATATCAGTAGTTTAGAAAGTAAAGCCTGTTCTTCAGAGAGTCACAGTTCAGTAAATCCATTCCTCACGTCAGGACTGTGGAGGGATCTGACTATTAACTGAAAACTGTGTGTGTGTGTGTGTGTGTGTGTGTGTGTGTGTGTGTGTGTGTGTGTGTGTGTGTGTGTGTGTGTGTGTGTGTGTGTGTGTGTGTGTGTGTGTGTGTGTGTGTGTGTGTGTGTGTGTGCAGGCTTCAGAGACTGGGTTCCTAAGGAGCTGCAGCGAGTCGGCTGCGTGGAGCTGCTCAACACGGTCCAGAAGAGGGTGCGACCAAACTTCACGCCTTCGGAGGCATCCATGAAGGTACGGGGGGGGGGGATGGTCCCAGGGTTTAGAGGTGTATTAGAAGCAGGAGGATTGGATCCCACTCCTCACCTAAGATTTAGAAAAATAGTTTTTACATAGAAACAAGAGCCTCATCCAAAAAAAAAGGGGATTTCAAAGGTAACACAACATTGTGTGTTGGAGCTCAACCTCTCGTCATGTGCACAGATGTAAACTGTGAGGTAAATCCTGCAGGGCGAAGGAATGAAGGTTTCCTGGATGATTTAGTGTCGGCACCAGATGCATCACAGACACTGAGCAGATGAGATGGGAGCAGTCGAGCTGCACTCTGAGCCTACAAAGTAAAGTTTGGCCACATTCCTTCAGATTACATGTGGAGTATCTAAACCTTGGCTGGTCGCACCAAACCAGCGTTGTGTCTCCTCCGTCTCTAAGCGTGTTTTGTACCTTCCACAAGTCGCCATCTATTTGTCCTCCAAACTAAACCTCGAGTCCAAAAGAGAAACTTTATATTACAACACTAACATTTTGGGTGAACTTAGATCCTCTTCTTCTGACCTCACTCTATGAGCCTTTTCATATTAAGAGCTCAAACCTCCGCCAAGGCTCGACTTAAATACTGTCCAGCAAAATTACACACACTCAAAGAAATCAGTTCCCTAAATATATCAGTTTTTCTCCATTAATTATTCTGTGAGAAACTGGTGAAAAATCCAAAAAGCCCTATTTCATCTTGATAATAAAACAACGATCGCCTCTTGACATCTTCGTCAACGTCTTCTTCGCGTGTTGCAACGTTTTTTCATGCAGAGATATTTGTTTAACGTCGTTAGAAAATAGAAGGAAGGTTAATGTTTGAACACTTGATTGGAAAGTTAGTGGTGTAAAATTACACAACTGAGTTATAACAGTTATCAGTAGAGATGCTTGTGTTTAAGATGTTGACGGTAAGTTTCTTAGTGTGTCTCACTCCTGTGTCCTCCGTCCTCCGTCCTCAGGCTACGGGATCATGACAGACGGCTTCACGACGTTCGTCAACGCGTCGACCTGCACTGTCAGTTTCCAGCCCACCAACCCCCCCATCGTGTTCGACCTGCCCAACCCCTCCACCTCCTGAGACCAGAGGGGGCGGGGGAGGGTCTGGGGCAGGTTAAACTACTTTTTTTTTTTTTCTATAAATATGTTGAGTTTAAAAAAAAAAAACAAAAAACTTCTAAGTGTTTCTTTGCAAACTTTTGTTCGTCTCGACGCTGTTGTTGAGGCGGAGAAGATTTGGAGATGTGTGGGGGAGGGAGGGGAAGGGGGGGGGGGTTCAAAGGAGAATATCGGTGTTTTTTATTTTTTTTAAAAGTTTGTGCCAACGATTCTGGTTTCCCTCAGATTTTGTTTTTGTTTTTCTGCACGCAGTCCGTCTGGGTTTGTAGTTTTTTTTTTTCTCAGTGTTTAACGATTTCCACCAACGAGAGAGCGTGAAGCGGCGTCTGCTTCCTGCCAATCACACGACCGCCACAGGAAGACGTGGAAACCTCGTCCAGAAGAAAGAATCCTTCAAACATCACGTTGCCTCAGAGCAGAAAACTTTTATTTCTTGATCGTCTTAGTGACTCTTTGTTTATTTCTCAAGACAACAAATGATGGACAGAAAGAAAAAAAACTGTTTCCTGGTCCCAGATCAACAAACGCTTTTGTCCCCCTCTGGCTTTCCATATCGTCTCACGTCACTTTTGCATGTCTTTCCTTGGGTGTCTTTTGGTTCGATTACAGTTAATTTGGTTTAAAGTTTGTATTTAAAAACACACAAAAAAAAAAAACACAACAAAAAATACGTGTTGAAGTCTCAGTAGTTGCCGCATGCGTTTCTAAACCAATTTGGAGGGAATGTGAAGTGTGAATGACGCCGGTATTCTCCTTTTTCCGAGGGATTTTGTGGTTAAACAATCTTGCTCTTGATAAATATTGGTCAGATCTGTAAAATAAATGATGCTTTGTGAATTTGTACAATTTCTTTTTTGTTCGTTTTGCATTGGCCGGACAATGGATGCCGTTGTTTTATGTTGTGTCATCAGATATTTTTTGCGTTTAGGTTGTCTTCTTCCTTCTTTTTTTTTTTCCTCGGTTCCTCTTTTCTTATTGGCTGACAGGGACGCTGCCTTAAACTAGCTTTAATGTTCTCAGCTAGAGCCCCACTCTCTGCGAGCTCAGAGAAAAGTCTGTATTTATTCCCCATCATCCCCGCAGAACAACACCCGACCAACGCAGGGACAGGAAGCTGTCGACCTACAGCCCGAAAAATTAACTTTGTAACGTCCCGTCGTGGATTTCTGATCTAATTTGGAAAATGTATGTATAAAATATATATATATTATATATTCATGTTGTAAAACATCTGTACTAAAAGTTGTGTTTGACGAAAAAAGAAAAATCTGGTGCATTTTTTTTCCCTGTGTGCACCCGTATGATTGACATGTTTCCCATCGGACGCTCTTCTCGGTTCGCTCATGTTTTTCTACCGACTCCCCCCGTAGGGTAGACGCTCATTTTGGATGAGAGAGGAAAATTTTGCCAGAGTCACAATCCAACAGGTGCCGGTTGTTCCCGACAACACACCTGCCTAAACAATAAGTTGTCCTTTAAAGTGTAAATCTGATAGTGTTTGTGTTTTATTGCTTTTTTCTAATTTTGCACTGTGTGTAAACGCAATCTTGCTAGCACAAAAAAAAATGTTGCCAATAGTTGTCTCAACTTTGCCGCTGTAAATGCTCTTCTCGTGCTCTGCTCCTCTCTCGCTCTTTCTTCTGATTGTATCCCTCTTCATGGAAATGTTAGTTATCTCTTTCAGTTCATTGTGATATATTTAGCTGCCTTTATATGCAAATAAAATTGCAAGATTTTTACTTATAACGCTCGCGTCTTGGTTTTTAATCTGAAGGATGTGTCCAGTCTTCAAATCCGGGGTTTAATCCCGAAGGTTTTTAATCCGACTGTCGTAGTCATGGTTAATACAATGCTTTTGTTTTGCAGGTACAAACCAAAACCAACAGCAGATAAAACAGTTTGCTTCTCGGCTGCAGCCACACTGTCTTTATTTTGAAATGCATCGCCGTTGCTACGGTTACACCTGACGTCCACAATACTCTGGAGCTTCCTGATTGGTTCTTATCAGACACACATCGACAACCAGTGGTGACACAAAAATACTGTAAACACAAACTGTCAATTACTAATAGAATATTCAACTACTCATGTGACTTACTTCAGGTTACATCCATGTTTCCATTTATAAATCACAAAACCTAGAATTTGCTCCAGCTTGTCATGTAAATATTGATGCTGTACAAGTCTTTACACTTTGACCTCTCCAGTCCTGAAGCCTGTTTGGAGTCTGAACATGTTTGAAAGATGATTAGATGTGAAAGTGTAAAATCAAACAATGGGAAAATGTGATGTGGAGGTGAAACTTTCCAGAGCTCTGGTTTGAACAGGTGCCACAATACAAACAATGTTTCCAAACAGGAAACATCGACTGATTCCACAAACGTGTTCCTGTCAGTGTGTGTGGGTGGGGGTGTGTCTTCAGTCTGTGGACATGTGTTGAACATGTCTTCTTCTACGTCCTCAGATAAAATAGTGGTCAGCAACTGGGTCAAAATCGCTGCTACATCATTTTGATTATTTTGTTTATTTGAAGGAGTCACAGGTTCTGATCTCCAAAATTTGTCTTCAAATTAAAAGCATGAATGTTTGTTTTCTGTGATCGTGTCGTTGCTCAACAAACCCAAACCTAAACCTAAAATAACAGTAGTTCACTAAATCATTCAAACTTATATATAAACCACTCTCGTGAACAGTAACAAAGCAAAGTCAGTTCATAATAAGACTATTAAAATCTTCGTTGCAGATGAACCAGGTTGGATGAACACAAAGTTTTCTAACGTCGCTCTGCAGGCAAACAATAAAAAGTGACAGAATATTGAAGAAGAGTTTGAGGGTGAAGACTAACACAACGTTACAAACACACACGTTTACAGCTAGTGTTTCAAATTTCATTGAAAAGCACCACAGGTGAAACTCAATGAGATGAACGGTTGACTTGGCTCAGCAGGACAGAATGAAACATGTCCCGTGTTTCTCCCACACTTGTCCTCTGAATGTTCGCAGACCTGCGTCCGTTCTCATCGGCTTCATCAGGTTTCATTCCTCTTCACCACTTGCCAGCGCCGATCCCTCGCAGGCCAAAAATAAAATGGGCTGGGGTTTGTCGGGCGCCTTTCGCCAGTCGTTTTCCCACCGACCCCCTTCTCTCATCGCCACGACATCAAAGCAGCCCAACCAATTAACCATTCCCCGAAACGAGCGCGGCACCAGATCCCCCCGCACATTACCATAATCCAGTCTAATCATATTAACATAGGCCACAGATGAGCAGGAGGAGACACGGCTGCTCTGGCTCCGCTCGGCTCCAACAGACTCAGTGTGGGTGTGAACCGACACGTTGATGCTGCTCTGTGTGTGAAGGCACATGTTGTTTCTCAGACCTTTAATACACAGAGTCCCTTGGAATAACCATATATTCAATATATGTTAAACCTTATGTGCTGAGCGCTTATTCAATCAGTCGATCGACAATAAAATAATCGTTTAAAACAATAAAAAAAAAAAACCCTGGAGGTCATGAGGCACGGAGAAGATGATTTCCATAAATCAAAAGTATTTTAAAAACAATTAAAACCTTGAAGTTGAGCAAATAACTCCACCAATGACATTTAAAGTCAGTAGATAAATAAAATAAAAGTAAAGATCTGGATCCTCACCTAAATCATGTGTTTCCTGCTAAAAACAAACAAACGTAAACAACCTTGGTGACGGCAATGATCACAAATAATATATTTTAGCCATCATTGTTACTAAACATTCAAGAAATATCATTTAAATGTATAATAAAACTATGCAAATAAAAGATATGCTAGTGGCCGTCCACTGTCCTTCACCCCCACATGACCCCTGAGGTGATTATAACCGATTAGCGACGGCATCAGTTGCATTAAAGCGTCAGTTCACAGCGACACAGGAAACATCGCAGCCATGGAGCTGATTGTTGTTGTAACTGAGCTCTAATCAATAAGCTTTAGATTCATGAGGGGCCCAAATCTCGGGGTATTTTCAGGGTCAGGGGCCGAAAAGACAATAAACTGAAAACGTTTCGGTTCCGACGGTCGAACAAAACAAGACACGGGAAGATTCCACCCTGAGATTAGAGGTTAGAGATTTTTAAAACAAAAGAAAGTTAATTGAACAATGAATTCGTCGATAGTGAAAATAGTTGTCGTTACAGGAAGCCATGGCCACGGTGAACTTGGCGTTTCAGTGATTGTCATGAGAACGACAACGTGGACGATAATGTTGTTGCGTCGTCCATCTTTATTTACGTTCGGTTGTCTACACAGCGACGTGATGATGATTGTTTCCATGGAGACAAAAAGTTCCCCTCGTGTAAATCTTTAAGTTTTAAGGTGGAGACATGTTTTGAGCTTCTTGAGGTTAAATTCAGTTAAGTGGGAGTTTAAGGTCAGAATAAGTCTCCAGGAAATGAATGTGAAGTGTGTGTGTGTGTGTGTCTGTGTGTGTGCGTGTGTGTGTCTTACTCTGGTGCCAGCTCTCTACATGCAGTGTTTATAAGGACTTAATTGCTCGCCAGGGGTATTATTATAATCTGGAGCTCATTTGGCACGACTGGCGTTAGTATGAAATGATTCTCTGGATCACAGTCATGCAGCCTCATGCTTTCCATGCGCTCATCTCTCCCATGTGCTCTTGGTTAACATCCTTATACACTAAATATTTCATTACTATATTTAACATTGTTTAGTGTTCATATTTAGATGTTAAAAAAATCTAAATTGACGCTGGATTCTCATGTTTTCCGGCAGACGTGAACAAACTGTGGAAAGTCATCGGCTCAGTTTTAATTTAGTCGGATCCGAATGTAAAACTTGATTAAATTAAAAGTCCAATAGCCGACGAACGGAGCTTTGCTAATTATTTCTCTGTGTAATTATTTCCCCTGTTGCGTGGACTGACGACGCCACGTCTCTTTACGCTCTGAGTCTTGACAGAATCTCTGATTGAAGAGAGTTGACCCTCCAACCTCGCCAACAATGCGCGATTATCACGAGTGGATCAGCCGAAGCGACGGGAGATGATTAGTCGCTCCACTCTTCCTTTACATCAGCCCGGAGACAAAAGCTACATTTGCCCGATGGTATGCAATTTACCTCCTTCCTGATTCTCGCTCGTTTTCTTTCCGCCGGTTTGAAAGCGCCTCCTTAATTACTCCTGTGGAGTTTGGAAAATTACCGTAATAACAGTCGTTGGGCCCCATTGTCCCATTATTCACTAATCAAGAGCGTCGCTCGATGGACGATCAGGATCCAAGGCGACGCGGCTCATCAGCGGAGCTTCTCCTGCGAAGGTTAAAACTCCACATCAACAAATTATAAAACCCCAGGACTCGCTGATTCATTAATTAGTTTGTACATCAGCAGATTAATTATAAACATAAATGTTTTCAGACCAGTTGTTGTTCCAGAACAAACAGAAAATTTGTTTTAGTGCAACTAACTAATCTCAACTCAAAGGATGCTGTGTGTGTGTGTGTGTGTGTTTGAATATTGGTCTCTAGTTTCTTTTCTACAAAAAAACTTCAAAGCTTTGAATTTCTTGAAACTTTATAAGCGATAGAATAGAATAGAAAGTTACTTTATTGTAATTGCAGAGCACAACAAAATTAAGGAGCAATTCTGTCGCTGCAGCCACACAAGTCAGTTATCAGTTAAAAAAAGAGAATAAGAAATCAACAGGTATAAATCAGGTTAACGTATGAAAATAAACATGAATCAGTTGTTTGGCTGGAAGTTCTACTCATAAACTGTGAAAGCAGCTGAAGTAAAGTTTAGACGCTCTCCTAAATTCCTCAGCTCACTCAGACTCAAAAACCTTTGGAAACCCACTGGAAAACATCAAACATACGTTATATCATAAATGTGCAGAACCTGAAAACATACACGAGGAATCTACGCAGTGGAAATGCACTGAAACAGATGAACCACATTTGCAGTGAAATGTATATTTTTGTTGTTTTTGTTTGTATCTTCATGCAGAAAAATCTGCAGCAGCTTCAGGGTTTTCTCACAATCAGGAGATTCTCAACCATCAAACAACCCCCGAGCAGCAGGTCGATACGACTCGAGACGTAAACAGCAGCAGAGAGCAGAGGTCAATACTTCATTAATGTCTGATTAATGTCTTCAAGCTGATTAATTCAATTGAGCCCTTTATTACACTGTGTGTATTAATAGGAGTGGGGGAGTCCCTCAGCAGGAGATGCTGTCTGCCATATGGGGGGACCCACCGCAGCACGGGGAGGGTCAGGGGTCACGCTGGGAGAACCGCTCACCCTGAATCAACCAGGGAGCCGGGGGTGCGCGCTCCGTACGACCAACGGCTGGTCATCGCAATGTGCTCTGGGAAAATACTGCGGAAATACAAGACAAACATTTGGAAGAAATGTATTAAAAATTCCTTCAACTCCCCCAAAAAAAGTCACCAGACAAACTGTGAAACTTCCCAGAGCTGGAAACGGAACCATTTATATTGAGTTGTTTTGTTTTTCATTTGAATTTAATACTAAAAATAAAAGCTGACCCCAACGACCGTTTGTTGGTTTAATTGTTTGTTTGTTTGTGAAAACCTCTCAAACAGATTTTCCAGGAAACTTGGTGGAAGGACACATTTTTCATCTCTTAGTTTAAAAATTTCATTTATTTCTCAGGGACTCATTAAATCTTGATCAAATTTGATGCAGCTTCTTTTTATTCAAAGTGACTCTTGGGCCTTGGTGGAAGTTTGAGCTCCACTGAGTGATCTAGTTCAAGACATGACAGCTCAATATCACCCCCTGGTGGCAGGTGGCTGGCTGCAGTATGGGTCATAATCTCCACCTCCTCCATGTTAGCAGATGCAACACAACGACAAAACAATTAAAGTCCACGTTAGACACAGAAACAGGACGTTATGATTGACAGCTGAGACTGACTCCTGATTGGTCGAGCACATGTGTCGGCGGGACGTGTGCGGCCATCTTGAACACCAGTTCAAGATGGCCGCACACGTATCCTGTGTATTTTTGGCTTCATTTCTCAGTAGTGGGAGGAAGTGAAGACGCCTTTTTTAAATCCAGTCTTTGGTCGAGTGCTCATTGTGAAGCTCAGATGTCTACGAGCTGTCACGTCTACAAAAGAGGGATTTAAATTTACAGTTTTAAGCCAAATATCACGTTATTTTACAAAAAAATAAAGTTTTATTATAAATACATCTTTTTACAGTCCAAACTTCAAGTACATTTGGTGGCTTATAAATGTGTCCTTTAACTTAAAGGATAAAAACGTGAGACTTGTGGAACCACAGTGTGAAAAATATTCCATTTCAACTCCAGGTCAGTAAAGTAAAATCTCAAAGGCTTCTTTGAATTAAGGACCTTTGTACATGTTCTTGGAGCCAATAAAAGTAAAAAGATTAAGAGTCAAAAAGACAAAATGACAATTAAAGAACCTTTTAAAGGGAAATTCAGTGTTTTTGGTTCAAAATGACGAGGTCAAGTGAAACCATTTCAAGACTTTCTCCTCGTCGTTCATGAATTCCACGACTGTGTGAAAGAAACAAACTATTCAACAAAGAATTTATCAGACATTTTTAACAAGCTCAGCAAACACGGCACATTTTTTAAAAAATTCTTCACATCGCAAATCTCTTCTTCAGAAAAACTGCAGCAACGACGTCAGGAATCAAAGAGATTCAACGGCGTGAGAGAATCGGATTTTTTAATCCTGTGGAATTTCTCCTTCTGTGAAACACTCGGCGCCAGCGTTTCTTCCTCTGGCCCGGTGACGCAAACCCCTGGCACGCACACACACACACACACACACACACACACACACACACACACACACACACACACACACACACACACACACACACACACATGCCTCGCTCAGACACACTACAGCTGTTATAGTTGGCACACAGTGTCAGTTGTGTTTGCCCTGCGAGTTAACAGCAGCCACTCGACACGAGACGCCGCCTCCGCCACGTCGCCGTCACATGACCAAATATCTGTTTCTATCTCGGCGCCTTAATTGAATCCGGTGTCACAGTTGTTTGTGTCCGGCCTCGCTCGGCTCTCCACCGAGTCGTGGGTCGAGCGGCTCTTTAATCTTCAGCTGCTCACGACGCACACGTTTAATGAATATGTTCATTTTAACAGCCGGATGTAAATAAAGTTGTTTGTAAAATGGACAGAGAGTGAACTATATGAGTGAGTTCGCCATTTTGTACTGGTGTCCGAATGTGAATGAATCGTTTTTATCCCCCTACATCGTGCACTCGTTGTTTCCCATGATGCATCATGAAAAAATAGTCCACGACTGATCGAGCAATAATATCTACCATGATGCATTGCGTTCGCGGCAGAGAGACGAGAGGAGCATCAAACAAGTTTATTTCTGCATTCAACATAATATATATATATAAACTATATATAAATACTAAGTGTAAAATAACCATTTAAAATGAATGACTTGCCGACGCTGATGTTGTTGTTTCACGTCTTAATCCTGCGACAGAAAATGCACCGAGTAGTGTCTTCAAGTCTTCTTCAACACAACATGAGGTTTATTTGGTAAATTCTGATCCATTTAGACAACGAGCTGCAGGAAGCTTTTAGTTTCTTGGAAAAAGTTCCTCGCCTCCTCTTGGAACCAGATACATGGATCATTTTAGATGCTGCAGACAAACGACCCACCGCGATCCCACCTCATCCAGCAGCAGCCTCCGCAGGACCGTTGGCCATTTTAAAATATGCAGGAAAAGAAAAACGTACAACAAAATGAGAATATTTTAAAAGTCTGTGTTTTCACCTCCTCTTGTGTTTCAGCTCCGCTGCCTCGAGTCCAGGGTCGAATCATTTAATTAGCCAGGATTCTGTTTTGTTTTTTTGTGTGTGACATGCATGTAGGTGCACGGCCTCCTTTAATTGAACGGCCTTCTGCGTAATTACTGTCTTTGTCTCCGAGCGGGAGATAGCGTGAACCCCCCCCCCCCCCTCGCCTGCTGTGAATCTCAGCAAAGGTGAGGAAACACGCTCAGAAACACCTGAAGGTGGTTTTATATTACTTGCATTTGAGGATCTGCTTCCCGTCTGTGTGATGAGCACAAGCATCCTGAACCTGCGTGAGCGGGTCGAGCTGCTTTTGTTCCCTCACTAACTAACTCTCCTGTATTTATAGCCGGGCCGATGCTGTCAGGGGAGAAAATAGACGAGGAGAGATTCAGGAGAGGTGTGGATGTAAATGCATGCAGACAACATTCATCGCATATTTATAGAGGCGCCGGGTTACGGGTGGGGGCGGGGGGGGGGCACGGTGTTGGTGATTTGATCGGAGGTTGTTTTCTTTTTACGGCTCATTCACAACGTTCACCTCCGAGGTTCACGAGCAGCAGGAGCTCAAAGGGTTGAGGCGGCGTTCAGCGTTGTGCTGGTTGCTATGCAACTAAGTAGCCTTCACGAGGTAACCTGCAGACACAAAGGAGATCGGGACTTTGAAAATAAAAATGGAGTAGAGGAAGTTAAGTTATTGTTTTTTTCCCTCTGACCCCAAACAACCAGTCGGAGGTGATTCTTTTTTTCTGCGTTTAAAAATATAATCCTGCCACAGATGCATGATTGTTTTTACGTCTGGAGTCTGAACTTCAAAAGTTTTTTAATCCCGATTCTTTTGACTTCAAATGAAACCGACTGAATGTAAAAAGATTTTTTTTTTAAGTTTGCCCTTGTTGTCGTTTTACACAGTGAATTAAACACAGATGGAGATATCTGATATTGTCTCTTTCTGTTTCGTCTCTTGTCCTCCACATGACACTGTTTCACAGTTTGACTTAGAATGTAGAGCGCAAACCTCCTGATGAAACCACAGTTAAATCCATCTAATTCCACACACTCCCAAGCTGGGAGATGACTTTGCTGTTTGTAAACTAAACTCAAAGCTTCCTCCTCTGACCAGGACGCTATCGATTCCTCACATCAACGTCATGGTGGCAAATACCGTTCTCGTATGAGACATCCGTCTGAATTCATCTTCATGTTTCAGTTAAACCTCTCAGCATCGTCGAGGGAGTCGTCATCAGAGGCCGACGGCGACGTCCAGCCTGTGATGAATGAACGTGAGAGACATCGGGGGCGGGATGGAAACGTTGGACGGACAGAGGAGTGAGACGGCTTCTTTCACTGCAGTCGGTTGCAGCTCAATCTCCGGAGGCAGAGACGAAAGACACGTCCTCAAAGATCCCTCCATCACACGGACACTTCGTCTTTTCTCTTATATTTTATTACATTTTATATTAATGTCTTTGAAAACCTGACATTATTAAATCAGTTCTTACACAAGAATGTTGCAACTTTGACAAACTTTGACAAAAAAAAAGAATAAACTCACAAGTTCGGTAAATACAGTAACACGGCTTCAGCTCAGTGATCTCACACAACATTCGTTGGCAGATGAAGTGAAGCCATTTGTGGACCTGACAAAAGGACACGGTCCCATTGAAACACACCAGTTTGTTGTCCTGCAGCCACGTCCAAAGTGTTTACAGCTATTTCCAATGGCCACACTTGTAGGCGGTGTGAATATCATAGAGAGACGCGAGACACTTTCATATAGTTTAACTTTGAAGACGTTCGTGGCGTCGCACTTTTTTAATCTGACGACGTTCTCACACGAAGGTGCAGACCAGTGTGAGCGTCAGTGTGAGGCCAGAACACACTTCACAACGTTAGTGAGGCACTCGCACGTTTCGTGCACGTGAAAAGTGGCAGAAGAGAAGCTGAGAGGTTCGAGCTGTGGTCACCAGTCGCTGCAGAAGGTGGGTTTGAATGTGAGACTGTTTGCTGGTTGTTTTAGACTCTGTTAGAAACTGGTGATACTGGAAGAAGAAGTAGTTCGTACGTCATGTCGTCCGAAGGTGTTTTCCCAAACATTAGTGGGATTGTTTCCACCATGTAAAGCCTCTGAACCCGAGGTCAACCTCATCTTGGCCTCAGGCTGGTGTTTCTTCTTGGATCTGTATCAACACTAATACAATTTAATTCATAATGCAGCACTGCTGCTCTGTTCGCACCACGTGTCCACACAACTCTGGAGTTTTCAAGCCCCTAAAACAGAGAACTTTGGAAAATCTGCCAACATTTGAGGTTGAAAACGTCAGGGCTGCGTTTGAGTCTGGACGGAAACGATGGAGGATTGAAAACGAAGACACAGTCCTGATTGATGGTGACAATCACGACTTGACTGTCTGTAAAAGGTTCGTCTTTGGACCAAGACGAGGTGCGTTCATTCTTGTTGTTGTCTGTTGCTCTTGCAGAATTTTCTGCCGTTTCAAGTGAAAACCGGTTGTTTGCTTCAATCACTTCATCCAGAATTTGCTAAATCCTCTTATGGCTCATTTATTCTGTGCGTATTCTCTACTTACATTTCAAATGATGTAACCGTCACTGTGCACATACTTCCACGTGACCTTTACTTAATCAACAACCAGTTTGCTTAACGTGGCACAAAGACTGGAAACAGGAAGAAGTCTGACTCTGTCCACTGGTGTAAAATCTGCCGCTGCAGCATCACTTCAGTCACGTTGACTCTCCATTAGGAACAAATTGACATTTTCCCGTACGTCACATGTTTCCTTCACTCGTCCACCTGCACGCTGGCTTTCATGCACGTCACCGTAAGACAAAGAAAATCCGTCTTCTCCTCCGACAGCGCAGGTCCAAACACGTGACCCGGTCTGTTGCACGCAGAGTGAAACAGAAAAATAAGAAATTCACCTTCTGAGCTAGAGCCATGAGGGATATTTGTGCATGTGAGTGCATGTGAGGAGTGATAACCACCTGCCCTTAAATCCATTTCAGGCTTTCCTATATGTCATTAAGAATGAGGCTCAAATACCCAAGGCCACTCAGACCGCTCTGTGATTGGTTGATAGTCTTTGTTCCCCGCAGCGGTCCTTTCCGAGGCCACGGAGGTCGGGCTTGAAAGCTCTCGTTGGAAGCAACAAAAAAAAAAAAACTGGAATGATGAAAGAAGGACAACAGGGAGAAGCCCCAGATTGATGGTCTCCACTGCGCAGACACAGGAGAGGGATTGTGTCCTCGGGGAGAAAGAGACAAATGTTGAAAGAGTTGTTTGTTGCAGCGATTGAAAGGAGCGCGGAGTTGACAGAGCATTCGGTGCACGAGGCTCGCTTGCCGCCTGCAACTGGTTAGTGGCTTTAAGGCCCGCTTCCTCTGTGTATTGATTTAAATTATGTGCAAACACAGGAATATGCACGGACGCTGGCAAACACCGACACACACAGATATACACGGGCGCCGCTCTCCCCGAGTTTGACATGTGTTTTTATTAAAGTAAGCAGCTGCTCGATAGCGCTAAGGAGTAATGGGGATTGACTCTGGCATAATTATACAAACCCCTGCATGAATTCGGTCCTAATGGAAGCGGAACACTTAACCCAGACTAAATGCAGAAGGGCAGATCAATGCTGAGGGGCTTTTTTTTTCCTCACTTGAGCAGCAGCCAGCTGTCTCCGAAACAGGACATTTACATATGCAATGCATCTCCTTTAAGACAATCACGGCGAGGCAGGAGCTGCGGCGCCTCGGGACCAGTCAGATGGTGATATCGCCGTGGAAATGAAGATGCATGTGCGAGAAAAGCTCGTGTGAGGGAGCTGTACTCAGAAACATGCAAACACACGCTCCTGCTTGCATGAAAAGAGCCCATTTCTCTGGTAAAGACAATTGAAGTGACACATGATGAAGCCAGGAGCACAACAAGCGCTCTCGTGTTTAATGTGCGGGGACGCGGCCAGAATCTGTGGGCCTCCGACAACAGCTCAGCACCCCCCCCCCACTCATCTTCAGCCAACAATCAATATCTTTAATCCCCGGCTTGACCCACATAACAGATACTGTGCTCCAGCCAAGGTGGATTTTATTCAGCTTCAGTTTTCAGATACAGGTTCTGTTGGTTTTCACTCGTACTTCTTTCTCCTTCGTCTTCAGTCAGTGTTGAGTTTGGAGAGACTGAAGAAAACGTTAAAAAAAAGAGAGAGAATCGTCGTAACGTTAAAAAGAATACATTTTAGAAACGTAAACGATCTCCGTCCTTACTAATGTTTTAGCTCCGTATCAGGATTATTCTCCATCCACACAAACACTTATCACGTGACCATTCACGTGCTCTTAGCGTGTGCGTGCCGGTGTAAACAGGAAGCAGGAAACAGCGTCCGGACAGAAAAGGAAGGTAAAAAACTGTTATTATTCATGATGTACATTTTAGCTAAAACGCTTCAATGTGGATGAAATACACGGTCACTTACTCCTCATGAAGCTTTCTGCTGTTTAGCGCCAAGTATCACAGTGAATTTAAAATGATAACCATGCCTTACATCAGAGAGAAAATATACCAAGGCTTCTCTGCTGGTGGTGGGATAGAAGTTTCTCAAACAGAAACACTTTCTGTTTGAGAAAATACAGGAAACTTTTGTGTACTTATACTACTACAAATAACAAACCACACATGCAGCACTGTCACCTTTTATTCACTTTGATTGTGCTCTTATAATAATAACAATACAAATGTTATATTTATTGCATGTTTAGCGTCAAGGTACTTTACAAGAAAAACGTCATTAGAGCTGAGCACAATATTAATAAAGGATATTAAAACAAAAACAAAATTGGGAACGTAAAACAGAAAAACATGTAATGGGAGTTTGTTGCAAATCTCTGCAGAAAAATGGCTTCACCTGATTTTTTTGCAGTTTGTATGAGACACGTTCGGTTTGAAACTCGCTCCGTTAAACAACCTGAAAGACAAGATGGCGACAGGCCTGCGGTGGTGGAGATTATTAATCAAACATGGTGTCGGTATAATCATTGGTCATTTTCTTACTTTAGTCTTTTCTGTTACACGTCGAATGTTTGTAATGTTATGTATTGCAAACGCAAAAAATGCTGAGACGCAGTTTATCTCCGGCACCAACAGCCGGTGCAGCTGTTTATATATTAACATTCTATTTACCAAACCAAGGCTGCGGCACACAAAGCGTCTTTGTCAGCACAGGAGCCACAAATTCAGTGTTACAGCCACTGTCTTAAGGACACGGGAGCGGCCGCACTCTGCCTCTCTTTTGTCTGGCCCATTGACATGTAAATGTCCTCCTGCTATAAGGCATCAGCGCAGAGCAGTGAGAGAAAAAAACACACTAAATTGAAATGTCAATAGTAATTTTTGGCATGCAGGGGACATCTGAGAGTCAGGGGCCGCCTCCCCGGAGAAATGTAGAAAGGAAGAGAGTGAGGGACGCACTGAGAATGTGGAGGGAGGACGGTGTGCGTGAGAGATGGAGAATTGGCAAGAGATGGAAGATGTAATAGAGGGGGCAGATAAAGTGGAAGACAGTGTGATGGAGGGGAGGAAGAAGGGGGAGTAATAGCAGTCAGGAGGTGAGCTGTCAGAGGAGACGGAGGGCAGGGACGTCCAGGAGGGAGGAGAAGGAGAGGACGGAGAGAGATAGACTCATGGAGGAAGGATGGCCGAGGCCCGGTGCTCCTCTGGGGAATCTCTCCCCATCCTCCTCCTCCTCCTCCTCCTACTCCTCCTCCGCTGATGGACAGGCAGAAATACCACAGGAGCCACCTCCCGTAATGACTTGATGAATGAGCTTCTCCAACCGGCGCCCGCCACCCCCACGCCACCTTCACACCTCCTTCCTCCCCCCCCACACGCTCCCTCCATCCCCCATCACACGCCTGCAGACCGACAGGATCTGCATTTACACTGAAACATATTTACATGCGACGCTGAAGAAGTGTTGCACCTGTAATTCCGCTTCAGTGTCATTTACAAACGTGTAAGTGATGCCACGACACAAACCATCGCGCCGATATTTGTCGTATGTATTTGAATGAATTCATTAAAACTGAAAGTCGCTGAAGACAAACTGTGTTTGCTTCTGTCTGATTTGATTCCTCTTGTGACTCTGCAGCAATAACACAGCGCTCCGTGCCCAGCAAAGTCATTAATAGTGGATTTTCTAATCAATGGCTCCGGCTCTGTCTTGTTTGTCGAATCAATGTTATGCTCTGATGCTGCTTTTACTTTATCTGACATGTCCTCTGTGTCCCTCCGTGTCTCCTACTGTCATTTTCTCCTCAAGGCAAAGAGAGAACGTTTCTGACTTTCAACAAAATACCAATTTCTGCAAAAAATGGGTAGAAAATGTTGGGATAATGAAATAATTCTGGTGATATTGAAAAGCTTGAATAGACGCCCTGCGATGACCTTCAGCCTTCACCCAGGACGGGCTTCACTTTCATGCCGGCAGTCGGGAAAGAAAATTTGGCAACATATTTAAAAATCTAAATGTTGAGTTGGAAAATATTCAGTTCACTGTTGGAGAAAAGGGAAAATATGAAAATGTTGATATTGCACCATTAATGGAAATAGTCTTCGTACAAACCTATTGCAAAATTGAAAATAGCAGATGTGTCATCACTTCATCCTCTGGAGTTTGAAAATCTCTCTCTCTCTCTCTCTCTCTCTCTCTCTCTCTCTCTCTCTCAATAAGTGATTCATACCTCTGTGTTTACTGTGCATATATATGTGTTTTATATGCATATATATAAATCCAGTATTGCAGGATGCTTGTATGAAACTGATCAACTTCCCTTGTTTTAGTGACCAAAGCAGAACTTGTCGGCTTTTAATTTGTGGAGGTGAAAGAAAAGTTTGATCCGTTTGCCATTTCAAGTTATTTCTTATTTCAATGTGCTTGAATTTGTCAGTTTGGTAAAATGAAATCTATTTCTCTCTAGTTGTTTCACGGGAGAAGCAGAAATAGATTCAATATTACTTTCCTAGAAATAATAATCATGACCCGTTGAACTGGTTGAACAGCAGGTAGCTGCATATATCTGGTTGCCCTCAGGCAAACACACACACGAGCCATGCTAGAGGTTAATTCCCGGAGGAGAGGGCAGGGTAGAAAGTCCACTGGACAGGACGACACACACATTACAGGAGAGTGGACGGCTTCCACGTGGAGCAGCTGGTGCTCAGCCAGGCTGGGAAAAGGCCGGAGATGAGTCTGAGAGGAAACGAAGGGAGCAGGGAAAAGACAAGCAGAGCAGACACTGAAGAAAAAACATGCAGCCGGGATGGAGGAGGCGCTTTAGCGAGAGGGAATTACAGAAATAGATATGAATGGAGAGGAGCGGAGGGGAGGCAGGAGGAGGTAAAGAAAAGGTGAGTGTGTGTCTGTGTGTGTGTGTGTGTGTGTGTGTGTGTGTGTGTGTGTGTGTGTGTGTGTGTGTGTGTGTGTGTGTGTGTGTGTGTTTGTGTGTGTATGCATGCTGTTATCTCCTGGTAAAGCAGATGTGCTTTATCTGCCAGGAAACAGGAGACTGCTTCTACAAAAGCCTCTTTTCACAGGTGAAGCCCGAGTCTTTACTTACAAGACTCTTACTGCCAGTTTGGCCCTTTTGAGATTGAACTTGAAACTGAGATTACGCACACACGCGCACACACACACACACACACACACACCTAGGAGGCTACATCCACACAGCTGCAGAGTTTTAGAGCTGCTCAAACAGAGAAGTTAGGAAACACGAGTGGCCGTGTTTTGGTTTGAAAACTCCAGGGTTGTGTTTAAGTCTGGACGAGCAGAACCTGAGATGTTTGCAGATGGTTACATGTGTTTTCAGGCGTGTTAGTATGGACGGAGATTAAAAGTGATACAAAGCCAAAATGCTTGTTGTTATGGTTTGGAAAACACCATTTTGAAATGAAAACATAGTGGCATGGATGTGGCCTGAATCCGTTGTAATGCATCCTAATGGAAGCAAACCTCATTTCCTGTCCACCGGGGTTATTTTCGCTCGCCGTCCCTCCAGGCCGCTGTTTTTGCTGCAGCTGAAAGCAGAGACTCTCTCGGTGATGCAACACTGGATATTTGTCATTTTAAAGCGCGGGTCAAACGGCCTCTCTGGCTATTGATTGGATTGTCCTCCTCTATTACTCCTGTGTTATGTATTGCGCCCTTTATCAGAGCTGCGACAGCCACAAACACATTAAGCCTGAGCAGCTTCGATCCGCCATAAAGTGCCACAGCGTGTCGGCTGGCGTGCCGCACTGGGTGGAGATGAGGCACCGATCAAGGACGAGGCCGCGGTGCTATCGCCGCTCTGTTTTCTGGAGTTACGACCCAAAGTCACAGAGTCGTGGGCAGACTGAGAATATGCAGCTCCCCTGACTCCGCAGAGACTCACCTCATCACACAAGGTCGCTCGCTCCTCTTCTCGAGAGGAACTGGCCGCACATGAGCGAGCTGATGTGTTGTGGAGCCGTGTGGAGCACGGATAGAAACCTGCCGCCAAATTATCTCATGACTTTACTCTGCAGCACAAAGGGTCGTGCATGGACGTGGCAGCAGGTTAAAGGTGACAAACAACAGGTGCCCTGAAAACACAAAGCACTGAACAACTTTCACTGGAATGAATGGGGCGCCCTCTTGGTGCAGCGCGGTTTGTTTCCTGTTTGTTTTCTCTCTGCAACTGTAAAAGTGACCTGCTGTAATCGAGCTGCAGCGAATAAAGAGCTGCTGCTGGACTCAGTCTGCAGAAGCCGTGTCACAGCTGCTGCAGAAGAGCTGTTCTCCTGTTTATTCAGACTTCAGTGAACCTCCAATCAGGACGCAGAAGCCTGAACTGGAGAATCAGTTGTGGTTGTTGTGAACACGCAGTTGTCGTGATCGTCCGTTAACGTCTCTTATGTGGTTCAGTCCCAGCTGAGCACTGGTCGCCTGTTTATTCAAAGTTTTTTCTAATATTGAATGTATCACGTGTTCAAATTGCACCAAATTAAACATTCCCAGCTTTTACTTAACCGGAAAAGTTCAAAAGTAAGTTATTGTATTAGTCAAACTCGAGATAAGATAAGATAAGATAAGGTAAGACAAGATCAATCCCACACCGGGGAAATTCAGAGGTAGACAAGAGAATGAAAAACATATATTTTTGTGTAGAAATGTACTTGAGTGAAGTTCAGTGGCTCAGGATGACTACACGAGGATGTAAAGTGTAAAGATTTAGAATAAGGAGATGTTGAAATAGACGCAAACATATTCCCTGACGCTGTGAACACTCATGTAACGCACAGAAGAAAGATGAAGGGTCTTATATTTAAATTCATTACGTTTAAAGCTGAGATGAAAAGCGTCGGCCGAGTTCTCTTTGAGTTGCCAAACCAGAGCCTCCATGTTTTTGTGGGCGAGCGAATCCCACGAAGACGGAAAACGGGCACTTGTGAAATCGTTGGTTTTCATGTGAGGAATCTGAATAAATCACTGAGCTGCATCGGCGCGCTGCGTTTGTGGCTGCGAGCAGATGGCCACAGCGACAGAGTTCACACGAGCAGATTAAACACAACTTGAACGCCGTCCAGTGAAGACGGTTGCCAAACCTTCGCTCAGATCCCCGAGCTACGAAATTCCTTTATCTCGCAGTGGGCGTTTAAACGCCTCGAGTTAAGCTCACCTCACACAGAGTCGGCCGCGCCACAGAGAATTTACGTTCTCGTTTTCTATTAAAGCAGTTGTGACAGTGAGCCGGCGCCATGACAACAGCTTCATGTGGTGACACGTGGTTACCTGTGAAGTTCATCTGTGGCTAACGTCAGTCACCACTTTACCCAGTAAGTTCCCGTCCTTCAGGTTTGAGCTGTTTATCAACACAGGGATTTAATGTATTTATTTAAACCCCGACTCCTCCATGTTAACAGACGGGACATGGGCCAACACATTGAACTTTTATTGCGGAGTCTTCATGTTTCTGATAAGTTTAGTTTCGATTAGTTATTTGATGTTATAAAAAATTGCTGTGGAACGTTTTGGCGTCTATTTAGTCTCAAAATCCACAAACGTAAGAAACCACGCCTGAGCATCTTTACCCCCTTTGAACTGGCGTCGACACGTAAAGACCACGTTACAAGTTGTTGTTATTATTTACTTGTGTTTCTTTTTTTCTCCAACTGGGACATTTGCCCGAGGTCAGAAGATCAGAGAGAGGCTGGGGACTGGCGAGCTGAAACCTTCATGCCCGCCGTGGAGGGCGCCCGACGACTGAAGTGTATTCTTTATATTTATATCTTTATATTTCTTTATAGAATGAAACGATTACAGTCCTGCAAACATGTCTTTTCCTTCTTTTTCTGGACAACTTTATTCATTGATGGTTATCGGGATTTCAACAAGTAGATTAAAAGTCTTTCAGAAAAAAATAATCAACCCCACAAGTAATGGTAAAACATTTATGGGTAAATTCTCCTTTTTGAGAGGAGGATGACTGGAGGTAAATGGAAGTGAAAGAGAAGGCGAATCAATATTTCTGCCCCCGTCGTCCCTGCCTGACCCCGGAGTCGTGTCTGAGTGGGTCCCAGTCTGCGAGTGTTTACTGTCCAGACAGCACAGGGCCTGTTACATAATACATGACCCCCAGCGACACGGCAGGACCAGCTCTGCTGAATCAGCTGCAGAAAAATGCCGCGGCTGCTGCTCTGGAGCAAACGTTCGGCCCACGGCGGCGGCGGCGGCGGCGGCGGCGGCGGCTGGCTGAAGAATCGGCAGCCCGGGCCGCCCTCCGCCCCCGAGAGGAGCCTCGATCACCCAAGTAACCTTTTGCATGAGTGCACTCAATCTGCCACTTACCAGAGAGCCACTGCAGACAGGGGGCATTAGGTGGGATTATCACCCCCGCTGCCCTTTGTTGTTTGGACGTCCGCCTCTCTCTCTCTCTCTCTCTCTCTCTCTCTCTCTCTCTCTCTCTCTCTCTCTCTGGCTCCCCCCTGCACCCCCTTCCCCTCTCAACTCCTCACCCGCCTGTCCAGCTCTGGCACCGCTACAGAAACCATGAAAACCTGCCCTCAGGAGCACAAGCAAACACAAACTCACACGCTCACATCGACTGAACACAGTAATAGGTAATATAATATTAACGTCATTATTGTCCATTGATTTCCTTTATTAAATCCAAAATGTAATCACAGATATTCATGAAAAGAAGCAAAGAAGCTCTGAGCTGAGTCAGACATAAAAACTAAATCTGTTTGGGCGATTGCATGTTTGCAATGTAGATTTTTCGGTCTTCCCAAAAAGTCAGTAAAGTAACAAAAAGTTCTGAAAGTATCAGAATATATATCAGAAATATAATTTAGAGTAAGACCTCAACCTCCACCAGCGCAGACCAAAAAACACCAGAACACACCATCACTTCAACTTTTAGATTAAATTAGCTTTGAGGAAGAGAGAGAGACAAACTAAATAGTTTCTTCATTAGTAGAATGAAAAGACAAGAAATGTATTAACTTAGACATTTTAAAACTAACCTGAGTCCTAATCAGACTTTGTTCTGTAACGTAAACAGAAATATGAATGGAAACTAAAAGCAGCTAATATAATATTAATCTAAATAATGTCTTATTCTGTATCCCAGTGTTATATTTTGGAAAATCCACACAAGGCTGTTATTGGTTGAGAAGACAATAGTCTGAATAAGACATTTTCACAACTTCTTATAAACTTAACCTGATGAAGGTATTACTCAGAATGAGCAGTGATCAGATGGAGACACATGGAGAATTCTGACCTTCGTCACATTCACGTCTGAATCACATGCAGCATTTACCAACTGCTCGACAACACACGAGTGGCAACGAGACGTAGCACATAATGTTGACGTGAGTCGTGATTAGACAATTCTCTGTAACATGTAAACGTCAAATAAAATTCTATTAACAACTCATGTAAACATCATAATTAGAGTAAAGTCTCTTTCACAATAAGGTCAAGAGACTTCGATTATGTAGTTTTATATTTGCGTTTGTCGTCTTATCAGCGACTCAAACTGCTTCACAGTACAAGTCTTATTCCCACTGCACCCACCACCCATCATTCACACACTGCCTGTGCAGCCATCAGGGTTCAGTGTCTTGCCCAAGGACACTTCGGCATGTGGACCGGAGGAGCCGAGGATCGAACCACGACCTTGTGGTTAGTGGACGACCCGAGCTCCAGCTGCCCTCAGTGACTCAGTTTTGTCAGTTCGTGGTATATATTCTGCTTGTGTCGGCTGATCACCTCCTGGTGGTGGGATTGTTTTCTCCGCACACGTTTTATCTTACATGTTCTCCTGGTGGACTTCGGCTGTGACGTGTGCCTCTGCACCAGCGTGAGGATCAGCCGCCCGTTAAACAGGATTACATAATGCACTGCTCTTTTATCTGTTGCACCGCGTTAACCTCTGCTAACATGCTGCGGCGATTCTGAGTTAACTGCCACATTCTTTGTCTGAGCCTCTGTTGCCTGTCGGCTCCCTGACCCGTCCGCTCCCGGTGCGTCCGTCGTTTGATGCTGCTGCTCGACTCCGTCCCTGAACTCCGAGAGCGAGGCGACAACACAACCCTCTCCTCTACCCTGAACTCTGACCGACGTGTACGGCGGCGGCCTTAAGTGTCTTGATTTCCCAGCCTCTTAAATCTTTCATTCCACACAGACATAACTGTCAATATTCACACTGATTTACTCCCGCGTGTGTCTGTAAGTGTCTTTTAAAAACAGACTCATTTCAAACATCACACTCCCCCAGCCCCCGCCAGCCCTCTAATAGTATTACCATGCAGAGCAGTAAAGAGGTCAAGCGGTGTTTGAGTTTGTGACCCTCGCTGTTATAGGCGGCGGCGTTCGGGGTCGACCTTTAACCCTGAATACCACCGGTCCTCTGGTTCAAATGCAGACCGTGACCCTGCCGTTGAACTCCCGGAGGGGGGGAGTGACAGCGAGGGGAGTGACAGCGAGGGGCGGCGACAAGAGAGGGACAGACGAGAGTACACGCTTCATTTTATTGGGGTGTGGTTTGATTTTACCATATTAGTTTGATTATCCAGGGAAGCGGCTGTAGTTGTTATATTTAGTTTGTGTATTTACAGGATGACAGAGACTCTGAAGTGATGAAGAGTTGTGGCAGATGAAGGGCGGCCTCCTCTGTCGTCATTGTCTTTGTCTTTGTTTTATTCGCATTTCACCAAAAGTATAATCTTTCCCCGACTCTAACCGAAGGGACATAGGTCCACCAAGGACCAACCAACAGACAGAGGAGAAATCATCTTAGCTGCGGTGTATTTATTATATAAAACTCCTGATTAAAAGACTTAATTCTTTTATAAACTCGTATTCATTTTTATTTGATTACAAAACAAAGCTTAATAAGCAATGTGAGTCTGTCAGTAAAGTTTAGGCCAGTTTGTCACTGGGAGTTAATAAGTTGACCTGTGGGGGCAGCACTGAGACACACGTTTTATCTCAGACATCTTCTGCTTTAAATATGTTTATTTACAAAGAAAAATTATTTTAGCTTCTATCGATTTTCCCCTTTACGATCAGATAAGAACAGATAAACCTCAGTGACTCATCTCACGGAATCTAACCTGCATCGTTTAGGTTCAGCAAAGTTTTGAGGATTTCTCTGACGTTCAGTCTTCCACCTTCTTCTCCTCATATTACCTGAATCACATGATCTCCTCCTCCTCCTCCTCCTCCTCCTCCTCCTCCTCCTCCTCCTCTGTTGTTTAAAGAAGGAACCCGCAGAGGATCCAACAGTCGGAGTCCCACCGGCAGCCACACACTTTATTACCATAATTAACTTCCTGAGCTCAGGTCGTCTCACTTTCATATCTGCAAGCACCTCAGGAGAGTCAGAGCAAAGCATGCTGGGAACGCAGCAGGTTGCTCAGCATATTACTCACTTATTCATTCTGGTTTTGATGAGGCGGCCTGGTGTCGTGTTCAGGATGAGTTCTCCAGCAACACTGATCCGTCCGTTGGGACGTTTGTCTTCCTAAAGCTGCAATACTCAACATTTTTCATTTTAAAGTTGAATCAAATCACGACTTCTCTCAACGGCCTCATTTCCAGCTGCAGCCGAGACAAACCTCCGATAAAATCCACTTTACTTCCAACGCGATGTTGATGTTTCTCTGTGTTCGCTCTGGACAAACTGCTGCATCAGCTGTTGTTGTGTCTCAGCTTATTTCTCCCCTGTTTCCCAACTCGGGTGTGACGGCAAAGGAAAAGTGGACGGACCACGTTTTTTTTAATGAGGCAGATCTGAAGACGACTTTCACAGGCAGCAACTTTATGGGCCTGTTGGTTAAAAGTTGATTTACATCGATTGTTGTTTTTGGTGAAGATTTGTTTTAACTCCAATATTGAAATTAGATTGAAGGGGAAACCATTGTTTTGTTTATTTCAACAAATGTGTTTAAATACAGAAAATAAAGTAAGAGTACAATATATTGATATTCATATAGCCTGTGATGACCTTACCTCAACTCTAAACTAATATAATAATAATAATATCAACACTAGAGCCTTTCAAAACCAGCGTTACGTGGTGCTTCTGAACTGTATCACACAATACAGATGCTAAAATATAAAGAAAAGCTGAATGAAACAAGAAACATGACAAGAAAATCCTCCATGAAACTGGGATTTTGAGAAGTGAGGTGGATGAAAAGGAAAGATAATCATGAAAGCATTTTCAATTTCACGTTATAAAATATTCTGCAAATGTCAATGTGGATTCTTAAAAGTAAAAGCATGATCTCCTCTTGTTTTTAAGACTCGACCATGAGATGATCAGAAAAACTCTGCTGTTCAGGACCAAAGAAAACGTTTCCTCTCGTCTCGTCTCGTTCATTTTTATTTGGAGAAGTTTTCCAGAGCCCAGCGAGTTGTACTTCAATACCTCAGATAGAAGTTACGAGATTTCCACACATCATCGGCATTGTTTTACGTTTCCACAAAGACTTTAATGAGACCAAAGTCCGTCTGCCGCAGAATTACCAGCGTCAGAAACACACGTCCTCTTGTTTTCATTGGACGGCCTCGCTTCCTCAATCACCTGCTTTAAAATCAACAGTTCAACACGTGGGTGACAATGTGCAATCCTCCTCTTCCTTTCATAAAAACACTGTAAGTCCTCTTCATGTGTGCTTCAGCTCTCCACGTCCCATTCAAACCAGAGTGATCTTGACCTTTAGTCCTCTTCGCTGTTATGACTTCCTCCCGACAGCTCAATTACTTCTGTTCGGGCTTCGCCAGCACAGATTTGGCTCGTGCACTCAGACTACGCTCATGTGCCCAAGCTGCATGTGTTTGCATGAATTTCATGTATTCTACTTTGTTATTCTACTGAATTAAATCAATAGAAATCAAACTTATTTTAATTTGAAAATTAAATCAAACATTTTCTGAGACGTTTGTTTATACAAAACATTTCATGGGACGAGCACAGACTCAATGTGCTTCAAGATAAAGAGAAAAGATACACGACAAATGCATGACATGAGGGAACACGTGGATGGAAAATATATATAAAAATATATATTTTAAACGTGAGGTAAGAATATAAATTGAGATGAAAAATAGGAATAATCAGAGTGACTGGAAAACATTTTCTAAGTGTCAAAGTCTGAAGTTTATTCCAACTAAAAATACATGTAATACAAAAAAAACACAGAAAACTATTAACAGGCAGAACAACTTGATTTAGTTTATCTGATTACATTTACTTCTTTGTCAAGACTTTACACGAGGAAATATAAATTCATCAAGCTTCAAGCTACAGTTTGTATTTGTCATTTCTCAGACGTGAATACTTGTAGCTGTGTTATTTATGCTCCTTCATTCAATGCTCAGAAAACTCTTTTAATGTGTAATGTTACCTGTTTGCATTTCTCCGACTTTATCACTCGTTCTACACGTTTCCTTTGAGGCAGAAGTTTGCGACAGACATGCAGGTTATTGAGGTTTAAACTGGACGGTGACACACGTCTGACATCATTCATTTGTTATAATTAATAATTTGCACATGATTAAAAATCTGTATAGAGAAAGAAAGTCCTGCACATGGACAACAGATGAACTCGTTTTCAGGAGGAGGACGCAGATCCCTCTGATCACGAGTTGAGTGGTGGGGCCATCTACTGCTTCTTACCTGGAAGTGCAAGCTCCCTCTATTTCTGTATCAGCCTGATTATTATTTGGAGATTTGGTGGAGAGTCAAGATTTAAGGGTTTATTTAATTGAACTGAATATTATGGGAATTGGAATTTGACCGTAAATATGTTTTCTGTGTTAACTCTCCTTTGCAGTTTACAGACTTTTTATCTGAACTGATCTAAAAAAGACGTGGGTTGGAATAAAACTCTCTTTTTTTTATTTAAGTTTGCTGCTAAAAGCTCCAACATTTTACTGATGGTATATGTTTCGATGCCGAGTTGAATATTCTGGTCTATTATGGCTGTGTAACGTTGAGTATGCCAGTTATGTGGATTGTTTTTCGAGTTTAAGAAGATGGCACCTGATGAAATCACGATCAGGTTTTTATTTGGTTCAGAGGCGTCTTCATAACCAAGAATAACGTTTGTGTTCCCTTCACAGTTTCAGCTTCTCGGCTCTGAACTGGAGCTCAGACGACCTCGCTGACTTTTCAACAGTTGTTGCTTTGCCTGTTTTTCAACATTTCTCTCAGACCTGAATACGTCATGTAGGGTTTGCTTTACACATCAGGCGAGATAAAGAGCGTCTCCGTCTACTATCTCCCATCTCATCTCGTTTTCACACCTGAGTCAAGTGTTACGCAAGCATTTTGATTTTCTTTTTGGAAAATAACCCAGGTTTCACTTGCAGATTCAGCGAATATCATTTCATTTCTCCAGGAGCGAGAATATTCAAATAAAATCATCTTTTATTCTGTTTATTCGAGACATAAATTAACCTATTTCCGGTATTATATCTAGTTTTCTACTTTTCATACTGTTTTGATGTTGAAGTTTCATCCGTCGATGTGTTCCAGGCTCAGGTTTCCGTGCTCAGAAAACTTTTATCAATTATCTGCTCATTTAGTAACAGCAGCAATTTAGGGAACAGTCCCCCGAGTCTCAGTGTGGATCTCAGGTGCAGGGAATTTCAGTTTCTGATATTTGAACATGTCCTATTTGCTTTTGTTTATCTTTTCATACAGTTTTGTCACAGATTTATTAATTTTTCATGTATGTGCATGTGCTTCAGTGTGTTTTGTCATGTGTCTCTGTGTTATTCATGTTTTTAAGACCTGCTAATTGATGTGCATTGTCCTTTTTTAAATGAATAAACTTAAACATAAATGTGAAGTTAACTCTAATGTGTTAAGTTTTAGATTCAACTCATCAGACTCAGGTGGTTGGAAATGTGAGAGGAAACATTTCTGCAGCACAAAAGCAGCTTTTCCCGGTTTAAAATCCAACATGTCTGAATTCATTAGAAGCTTGAGAGGCCTCGTTTTCTTTATTAAATATTCATGTGTTGTTTCCATCCTGACACGTGTTGTTTTTCTACACTGATGCTTTAGAACAGTTGTTCTCTGTTGATGAACTCAGGAGCCGGAGCGGGGCCTGTGGGCGGGAGGAAAACCAAACTGTCCAATCACAGAGGGATCTGAAGGAAGAGGAGGAAGTGAAATGAGTCAAGGTAACGAAAATGACCAGAAAGAACATTTCCTGTTTAACACTTAAGGCTTCAACGTAAAACTATACAGGTTTTAATGTAACAAAAAAACAGTAGGTACACTGGATAAATAAAGAATTCTACAGCAATCAGGGAAATGCAAAGAAATAAGAAAACATTCAGTTTAAATTTACTTGTATAGAACTAAATCACAACATGACACCACATGAAATCTCATTTGGAAACCAGTGGCATTCATCTTGCTCTTATCCATTTGTCATTAAAGGCATTTTGGAATATTTTGGGACCAAATACTCAGATTTATACTGTGTGAGTTTAATGTGTTTCATGTTCATATTATTATTATTAGTAGTAGTTTTAGTAGTTGTATTGTTATTGTTATTGGTAGTAGCAGTAGTAGTCGTTGTTATTGTTATGGTTATTGTTATTATAATAATAATTATTGTTATTATATGTGCAGTAACGAAATTAATGCTTTGACTTTTCTAAGACTTTCGTCAAACGGTTCGCTCGTACATTGCGAAAAACAGCGGGAAAAAATTGAATGGGAGTAAATGGGAGCATTCATCAAAGGAACAAGTGAGAAAATCAAAGCCACAAATGGAGGTTGTCAAACATGATTTTTACATCAAAGCGTAGGAAATCTTGTTAGCTACGCAGACATGTCACTATGAAATCTATCAGAGCTAAACTTTTGGCTGTATCCATTCTCTCTCTCTCTCACATTAAAAATTTCTAGGAGGGATTTTCTAGTTATTATTATTGGTGGTAGTAATAGTAGTAGTACTGTTATCGTTGTCATTTGCACTATTGCACATAATTGCACCATTGTTTTTTGTTTTGTTTTTTTTTCTTTAGGTGTATATATATATTTAGATATATATAATTTATTTTCTATTTTAAACTTTTGATATTCTATTTTATATTATTTTATTCAATATTTTGCCAGCGACTGCTTAATGTAATTGTTGTGCATTTGACATTAAACTCTTGAATCTTGAATCTTGAATTATAATTATTATTATTGTTATTATTATTATTATTGGTAGTCGTAGTAGTAGTAGTAGTAGTAGTGGTATTAGTTATTGTATTAGTATTAGTAGCATTTGTTTTGAAAAGCGAGCAGCGGAAGTTGCACGTTGATTGTGGCCCGTGTAGCATCAGGAACGTTTGTTTTCGGTTCCCCCTCACGAAGATGGACTGGACCGAGAGCAGCACCGTGAGTCTCCTCTTATTTACTAGCTGCTGCTGCCGTCTGGTTAGCGGGGCCAACTAGTTAACCCGGGTCAGACGCTGCGTTCAAACCCGGGTTCACTCCCTCGTTAGCATTAACCAGCTAACTCGCGGTTAATCTCGACGGTAAATTGCCCAAACGCGGAATTAACCTGCGGAGTCGAACCAGCTGTCAGCTCGTCCCTGGCGGAAGTGGGCGTTGCTAACGTGCTGCTAGTTACCTGTGGTCAACCAGGCGACAACTAACTAACGCCTGACTCGTGTTAACTCAGTCCTGGGCAACTAGCTAACTAGCTAACTAGCCAAGTACTCAGCGTCCAGGTCCTGGGGAGATTCGTCATGATGATGATTTAACTGTTTCATCGTTTCCTCCATTAAAGGATTTAGTCTGAGGTTCTCACGTGGATCTGATGACTTCCTGGTTTTACTCTAGTGATAACTAAAAACCTACAGAACCCCCCCCCCCCAAAATACTGATGTACTACTCATATATTCAAATATATGTTAGGTTTCAGTTTCCCCGTTGAGCTGCAGAAGGAGGACAGACGGAAGTTTAGTTGAACTAATGATGACTTTGAATTATTTTTTATTCTATCATCCTCCAGAACACTTTGATGTGAAAGAAGATCAAAGCACCTCGCAACACAAAAAGCTCATTCAACTTGTAAAAAGATAAAAAATAAAAAATACAGAATTTAATTGTAGAAAAAGTATAAATATTACGGGTTTACATGAAAGAATGAACTGGGGAAAATATCAGAAGTGTAGTAGAGAAGAAATGTTTAGAACATGTGACTTTACTGTAGGGATACAAATAAACCTACAGAACCCCCCCCCAGTGCAAAAGTATACTCAATATATGATTTATGATTATATACAAATACTGATATATTCAAATATACTGAGTCTACCAGATCAACTGGAAATTTACCAGAGTTGGTGTCAATTTCCTCTTTGTGTTTCACCACATCGTGTTTCCTGGTGAGACGGAGGACAGAGCGACTTTCTCTAGTCAAATTAAAGATATTAATGATAGTAGTAATAATAATAATAAGGCATTTTTGTTTATGTACAAATACAGTTACAGCATCTGTTGCACTTCTGTCCGTCCTGGGAGAGGGATCCTCACACGCGACTCTGTGGTTTCTACGTTTTGTTGTTTCTCATTGCGGGTTAAGATCAGAGGAAGTGGCACCGTGTTAAGATCTGTGAGACAAATTGTGGTTTGTGAATAAGGGCTTTACAATGTAAATTAGATTGATTGACGTAGGACTGAGCGACATGTCCAAAAATCCAAAAGTGTATGTGTGTTTTGTGTGTTCTTGTGTGTAGGTGTGTTCTGTGTGTTTGTGTGTTCTGTGTGACTGAGCCTAACGAGTCATACTACTGTAATCTGCCAGGATGATGTTTCCACATGAACCCTTCTGGACCAAACCTGTGTGTTTCCCTTGTGTGTTATTGTGCCAGGATCACGGCCACATGCGTGACGGCTGTCACCACGGACATGCGGGTCACTCTCACAGCCACGGGCCGAGAGCGGCGGCGTTCGGCAGCATGCCTCATCCCTTTGCGCCGGCTTTTCAAGGGCCGTTTGGCAAGAGCGCAGATCAGACGATGGACCTCACTCAGCAGCCGAAGAAACGCTCGCACATGGACGACAGCGCCAGCTGGGACATCGTGAAGGCAACACAGTGAGTGGTGGATCATGGAGGATCGGTCTTTTCCGTTTCATGTCAACAGTCAGAGAAAGTATTACTTGTACACAGGTGTGACATCAAATCACCTTTTTGTTTTCCGGACTGAGAGGATGGAGCAAACCACAACGGGTGATGATTAATGATGTTTTAATGATTTTTATATTCAGTAACATCACCGCCTCTTCCTTTCATATGTAATTACATTATTACATATTGCTCTATTACATTTAAGTTTGGCAACTGCTTCATCCAGCACATTTCTTTCCTATAGGTTTGCAGTTGCTCCTATAAAACCTATACATTTATTTTTCTTTTACTCAGATGTTTTTCCAGATGTTCACTGCCTGAGTCCTCACCGTGTTTTCACAAAAGTAAAACAGAATGACAACAGACAATTTTCAGGAAGATCTCAGATTCAAATATGTTCAAAATGTAGCAAAGAGGTCAACACACACCTTGTCTCTGACACGGACAGATATTTGATCAGTGCGTTTGTGCAGGAGTTTTACAACTGAACTGCAGGAACGTAGAACTATGTGTTTACTTGGCAGTCAGAAGGGGATGATTCATTTTTTTGATCAGATTGAAATTCATCAGGTAAAGGCTTCACAAACCACAGGAGTTGCTGCTCGGCTACTTTCTCTAACCGATCAGGCAGCTGAGTTGCAGAAGAGCAAAGGTCACTGCTTGTTGTACGAAAAAGAAAAGAATGTGTGGAGCCACTCCCTTAAACCTATGTCTGGAAATATCTTTCAAATAGACTGAACCTGCTTTTCCACTTTCGGGCAGAGTTGACAACTTATTATTTTGTCTCATTGAAAATATATTTTAAAAAATCATTTTATTTAATGCTCTGTATTAGATCTTCTTGTTGTGTTTTTAATTATGATTTCGCAGCTGTGTGCACATTCAAACCTTTGTCTGGAAGCTATGACAACCTCCACCCAGGAGGTTGTGTTTTCACCCCTGTTCATTGTTTGTTTGTCAGCTGGTTCATGCAGAATGTATTTCAAACAAACTTGGCTGAAGGTTGAGACACGAGCCAAGAAAGGACTCGTTTAATTTCAGCTCAGAATCAGACAAGGGGACAGATCCAGGATTAGTTGCTAAAACTATGTGAGATCGAGCGTTTTAAATTGTTTTTCCAGGGAATAATTCATGGATCTTGATGAAAACAATCAGGCGCAGACTGGTTAGAGGACTGGTTCATGCGAATGTGTACAATTTAGTTTGACTGTTGGGCCGTGGCGGAGGTTCGAGCCCCACTGGGTGACAGTCTAGCTATCGGTGTGTTTTGTAAAAGTCTTCTCCTCTGTGTGATCCTCTGAGGTTCGGTATCCTGGAGCGCTGCAAGGAGCTGGTGGAGGCAGGATACGACGTCAGGCAGCCGGACAAAGAGAACGTGACTCTGCTGCACTGGGCGGCCATCAACAACCGCTCCGAGCTGGTCAAGTAAGACGTGGGAATATCATTTCTGTCTGAAACCTGTTGTTTAAAGAGTCCACTGCAGGTTACTACCTCACCTGACATGTCAATCAGTACCTCAGTCATTCTCCTCCACACTTCACTGGGTAAAGGTTACTCGAGAGCTGTGTTAGTGTTTCTGATTCAGGAGATTATTCACAGGCTCATATTTAAAATCAGTCTTTGGATTTTATTCCTTAATTTAAGTGAAATTAGGCAAAATATTGGAACTGTAAATGTTATTCTCGGGTAAACGTGATATTTTCTGTCCTTAAGTTTAACATGACTTTAAATTAGAATCATTTAAAGTAAGGTAAACCATAAATAGCTCAGTGTTGCTGGGGTCAGTTAAACATCACATTAAGAAACCAGCTCAGGGTATTTTTAATTTTCACCATCAGAAGAATCCGCCGCATCATCGTGCTTTGTGTTTATAATACACAGCTCTTTTAAAAACATCCAGCGACGTCCTCTCTTTATCTGCTCTTTGGTTTTCTCACAGGTATTTCATTTCTAATGGGGCGATAGTGGACCAGCTCGGGGGGGACCTGAACTCCTCTCCTCTTCACTGGGCCATCAGGTGATTGGACCAGTTACATCGTATTCATTCAAATTTAGACACAGGTTTTTATTAATCAGCAGAGAAACAAAACACTGGGATCAACAATCATTTGTCAAATATTACAAGTTGTTTTATTTGTTAACCCCCCCCCTCTGTGAACAGGCAGGGCCACCTCCCCATGGTGATCCAGCTGATGAGATACGGAGCAGATCCCTCCATCGCCGACGGAGAAGGTTACCGCGCTCTGCACCTCGCCATCCTCTTCCAGCACATGGCTATAGCTGCTTATCTAATGGCTAAAGGACAGGTCGGCGCCCTCAGGACACTTTTATCTTTTCTCTTCCTTTTATTTTCCTGGATGTAAATCTATCTTTGCCTCTTGATCTCCAGGAAGTCGATGGGCCGGACTGCAACGGACAGACGCCGCTGATGTTAGCAGCTCAGAAGATTATTGGGTAAGTCCGCTGCTCCTTCACAGATACAGATATATATACTTTAAACCCCTCTGGTGTTTAGTAATTGTATAAGTGGCTGAATATTATTTATTTTTACTCTAAATGAGACCATGTCTGTGATTTATTTGTTCAGCTCATTTTGCTTCTCCTGAGTTATATTGTTTGATTTCTTCTTGTTCAGTTGTTGCGTTTTTTCCCACTCCCAGTAATTTTGTATTCACATTTAGAAAAACAAGGTTCCAGTATTTAATAATAACTTTCCAGTTTATATCAACAATTTAATCAAACTTCCTAAAAAAAGAGACTTTTTTTCTTTTCGTGCGTTGAGTCTAAATCTCGTTGTTGTTCTGTCCCAGGCCGGAACCCACTAACTTCCTCATCAAGAATAACGCTTCGGTGAGCGCCGTGGACAAGGTGAACAGGAACACTCCGCTGCACTGCGCCGTGCTCGCAGGAAACGTAGACGCTGCCCACCTACTGCTGGACGCTGGCGCCAGTGTGGACGCAGATAATATCAATGTGAGCGGCACAACATTCATACCAGAATTAAGAAAAAACTTAAATTAGTGCAATGAGGAAACTTTCAAGTGAGACATCTTGTTGTTGAACATTTGAAATTAATGAATATAAATGTATTCCAAAAGGCCGGATCTTTCAAAGAGGGAGTAATACTATAGAAAAAAACATGTCTTTGGGGAATCTTTGATTAGCAGTTAGTGGCTGAACGGCACTGAGATGATATTACTTCTAAATGTTGTAGGTGGAGACTGTGACACAGATTAAACGTGAGGCGTTAACAGAGCTACACTTTGGTTTCAGCTACTTGCAGTGGGAGCACTGTTTCTTAAACACTAGTTATTTTACAATTGGAATCCCGTTATTGATGCCCGTCTTCATGTTGTGACTGCGTCTTCTTCAGGGTCACACGCCCATTGATTTGGCGCACCAGGTGCACAGCCCGCTGCTCATTCACATGCTCAACCACGTCAAGCAGGAGAGGATCCGCTCCAACTCGCGCTGCCTGCGGATTGTCAACAGATACAGGGTACACAGACACCGAGGAGCTCACACTCACCCACCAGCTCAAATTTACAGATTTAAAACATTGTCTCTGCCTCTAAAATCCTCCTCTCTGCACGTTTTTCAGGCGATTCTGCAGTTTCTGCTCTGCACGGCCATGTTCGGGTGTGTGGGCGCAATAGTTGATATGAACTCAGACTCCTGGTTGCTCAAAGGGGTCCTGCTGGTCTGTGTGATAGGTGTGATCAACCTGGTCTCAAGGTGAGGACACGGTTCTATACTGGGGCTACATCTATACTCCGGAGTATGGTTTTCAAACTAAAACAGGTGTAGCAGCGTTTTTTTTTCCAAAGTTCTCCGTTTTAGCCGGACTAGTGTGGACATCAGGCATAAACGTAGCAGTTGGAGTTTTAAAATTAACTTGCCTGACTCTTCTAAATTAAAAAGTAATTTACACTGTGTGTTTATTTCATTTTATGATAAATTAATATTTGTGTCTTAACAGGAATTTCTCGAGTCCGTCCTTTCAGTCTCTCCTCCCGGCTGCATCTCTCATGGCCTCTGTTTTCTGGATGCTCGTCACCTGGTTCCTCTGGTTCCTGCCAGATATCCTGTATTTGAAGAAAACATTATTCCTACTTGTGTCTCTGCAAATCAGGGTTTGATCACTTTAAACTTGGCAGATGCATCTTCTTGATTCTGAATTCCTGTTTAATATTTGAGCCTTTTGATCAAACGAATGGGCAAAGAGTTTCTTAACACTGAACCCCACATGGACCCAGCACCACAGTTCAGGTTCTGTTCACCCTGAACGCCACTGCTCTGCTCTACTACTACCTCCGCACCTGCAGGACGGACCCTGGCTTCGTCAAGGCAACCGAGGAGGAGAAGAAAATGGTGGGATGGATATTTGAAGGATGTCTTACATGTGAATGTTCTCTGCAAAGCTGAGCTAAGTTTTTTTTTTCCGGTGTGTTGTCAGAATGTGTTGGTGTTGGCTGAAGCCGGCTGTCTGGACCCCAGGATACTCTGCACCTCCTGCATGGTGAAGCTCTGAACACTAATACTTTACCTTTTCTACAACATTGTGTCACTGAGTGTTTAACTCTGCTTTGTTCGCAGATAAAGAAACCAGCGAGAGCGCAGCACTGCTACACGTGTGACGCCTGCGTGGCGAAGCAGGACCACCACTCCGTCTGGACCAACAGCTGCATCGGTACCGGCATCATGAAAACACTTCCATGGAACAATCTGAAGATATTTACATTATAACTCAAAAACTTAATTTTAAACCAAGCTTTGTGGGAATATTACTTGGGAGAGTATTTCCAGCTGATTTGTCGTAGGAGGTGCAGAGGATCGTAAAAACTTTACAGCTTTACACACAGCTCTACAATACAGTAACGGCGCCAAAATACTAATTTAAAGATATTTTATTTAGTTAAAATTCATATTACGAACCAGTGGTGGAACAAATATAAAATATAGTGTGTATAGGCTGGTATGACAATGTGCATGCAGTGTATGCAACATTCCTCTGATACGTTTCATTCTAGAGCTGCAGAATAATCAGATTATACAGTAGCTTTGTATTTGAGTTCTTTAGTTCATGTGAAAATAATTCAAAAATGCCCCAAAACCCACAATTTTAACTCCTTAATAATTAAAATAATTAGTTATTTTTCCAGAAGTCCAACTTTCCAGCAGATTTAGATGATGTCTGTCAGATTTTAAATAATAATAATTATTCTACTAATTTGGGTTCATTAACAAACAAGACTTCTCAGGAGGAGTGTTTTTTTTTTTTTATCCTGTCGAACAAAGTAATTTTCTTTTACATCTACATATCTATTCAAGAAATGTAGACAATAGAAACAAGCATGTCTGCACTTCATGAATAACCTGTGTTCATATTAGAGTTGGAGCATCTGTTTCCAACCTCGAAGACTTTGCAGTAAGTTGAAGACGACCTGTCACGTTCCACGTCTTCTTTTGCAGGTGCGAGGAACCATCACTACTTCATCCTCTTCCTGTTCTCCCTGGTGCTCATGGGAGCCTGGATGTTCTACGGTTCTCTCGTGTGTGAGTGACTCGACGTACGGTGTGATCGCCGCGTCTGACACAGTTTTGCGTCGGCTCTGGAGAGACTCATCCTCCGTTCTGTGTTTGTTATTTCAGACTGGTCGACTCACTGTGTGCTGCATTACGAGGAGCAGGGCCTGTGGGGCGTGGTCTCCGCCCTGGTCAGCTGCTCTCCCTGGGTGCTCAGCATCTTCCTGCTGGCCTTCTACCACACATGCTGGTCCAGCTTGATCCTGCTACTGCAGCTCTACCAGGTACCAGACTCAACCTGAGTGTCTGTTTATATTCCGATGATCTGGCTGTGTTTACTCAAGTGTCTCCTCTGCTCCTGCGGTGACTGATGTTTCTGTTTGTGTGGGAGCAGATTGCCTTTCTCGGACTGACCACAAGCGAGCGGACGAATCTGACGAATCACCAGATGAAGCTGCGGCAGTCGGTCTCCCTGAGACAGAATCCATACAAGTGAGTTTCAGTGCAGCTCTGTAACGTCACAGTTCTGTACGAGGACGTGTGGTTACCGAGGTAACGTGGTAACTAACTCTGAACTGCTGACCGGCTCTGGAAAAGGTTAAAGTTCAGATCAGAACCTATCAACAGCCGAGCTACCGACCAATCAGATCACTGGAAAATCAGAGTCATCTTTCTACAGGATCCTGACGGGGAGTTAGGTGACAAATAATAAAGAGCAACAGATTTTTAACTGATGAGGTGTGGATCACATGTCTACTCTACTGGTTTTTAAACAGAGGGAAAGTTTATCACATTAAAACAAATGCATCAGAACTAGTACGGCTTCATTTTCGATATATAATTCGTAAAAATGTCGACACCTATGTTTGTTGACTTGTGCACTTACGTTATCCAAACATATTTCCCACAAATCCACACTTTTATTGAAGGTAACAGGACGTTTCGTTCTGTCACCTTTTCACTGTCATATCCTCTCGTAATGGATCACGATAAATTCCTGTTTCCTGCGTTACGTGAATAAGAGTTCGATACGTGATCTAATCTGTGAACATGATATATGTGGGAGTCGCGTCAGCTGGATTCTCATCCATCGTGGTGGGGAAGTCGACCACTCCCATGATTCCACGCTGCTTTACAACGAAGTATTATTATTCATGTGTTTGACTCCGCTCCTGAATCTTCTCCTCTCGACCTCCTGCAGTTTGGGCGTGGTGCGGAACCTCGCCTCCTTTTTCCAGCTGCGTTGCTGCGGCCTCTTCAAACCGGCCGTCGTGGACTGGACGCAGCAGTTCCCTCCCAACCGCGAGCAGCACGTGTTCGGACAGGCCGACATGGTCTGACCTCCCCGCCGCCACTCGCTCAGGATCAAAGGTCAAACGTCTACAGTGGTTATGGACCAAAAAAAAGCACAGATTCTATTTATTTATTTTTTTATGTGTGGAGAGAGGGGGCGCGATGGTAGAAGCGACACGCAGATAGGGATTCAGTTGCTCTTTGTACAGACTGCTGCTGCCTTATACCCGACCAGTGTACGTGACATTTTCATTTGGGTGAACTGAACCTTTAAAGGCCTCAATTGTAATGGAAGATTTTTTTTTATAAACACGTTGAGCCTATTTTTTATCATCTGTCCTGAGGAAAGAAAAAAAAAACTCTTTGTACGTGTAAACGGTTTCTGAATTTTGTAAGAGTTGCATGTGTTTAATAATGAATGACCACTATATCACTTCAATAAAGACATGTTGTGCCTGTCGCTTCTCATGTGGACTCACAGGCTGTGAAATATGAAGGTGAACAAAATAACAGAAACACACGAGCAAGATGTGTGTTGATTTCAGAAAGGGAAGAAATTATTATATTGGTTTCTCCATTAACAGATTAGTCATAATTTTTTCAAGGTGGCGTTTTTAAATATTTAGTTTGACCAAATATACAAATATATTTCTGACATGAAACAGAAATATAAAGGAAAACTGCCTAATTGGTGGAATTTCTTGTTTTAAAAATGACTTGACGATTTATCGATGATCATATTTGTTGATTATTTTTCTGTCGATTGTCTCTTGCAGCTATTTTTATACTTTGTTGTCTGCACGTGTGACTGGAGACATTTTGTTTTCAGTTTGTCTGTTAGTCCCAATCTTGTAAACTATATTAATATCTAATGTTCTTTAAGGTAATTTCCTCAAATTTGGAACAAACGTTCATCTAGACTGACGGACAACCGGATTAGATGAAGGTGGTCGGACGCGACAGTTCGCTGTTACCTTCAAGAACATGTTATCCTTGTGAACTCAGCGTCTCAGGAACGCTTTGAGGACGTTTCTTTACAGTTGGTACGAACGTTCACTTGGACTCAAGGACGACCTGATTTGAATTTTGAAGTCAAAGGTCACGATGGCCTCAGAAAACTTCGCCTCGTGAACGTGTTATCATAAGAACACTTTGAGAGAATCCTTTTAACTTTGCCACATGTGATCACTCGGACTCAGATTGATTGATTTAGATTTGAATGATCAAGGTTCACACAACAGGATTTTGGCCTCTTGAACATTTCTCAAATCTGCCTTTAGGGAATTTCTTCAAGTTTGAACCGGTTGATACTGCACCGGCTGGTGGACGCACACAACTTCAGGGCGGTAGTTGTCGTTTGTTCATGGTGTCACGTCGCCCGGTTGAGATATCAAATCGTGAATCGCCACAGGAAGTCGTGTTCAATCAGGTTCGATTAGGTCACAGCGTGTGTGAAAAAAGAGAAGAAGGCGTTTCACTGTCACGGTTCGATGCTTTTCATCCAAACTGATTCAGACCCAAAGAATGAAATGAAACGAGTTCTGACTCCGGTGTTTTATCAGCTCTAATTTAATAAAACGAGACAACGGCTCTAATTCTAGTTACACGTGTAATCTAGTGCTGCTCTGCTCGGCTGCTCACACTTTATTGTTGGGGACAGACGCTCCACATTCCCCCTGTTAATCACTTGTTGCCTCAATTATTCTAATTAAATATTGCACTGAATTATGTATGAATGTGAATAAGGTTATAAATAATTAACTTTGACAAGATGAGGCTCTGTTAATTGCCTTTTCACAGCTGGAGGTAACTGGTGGAAACTCATTGACTTATAAACGGGGTCAGGAGTCGTTTTGCAGTCGTATTACAAACAATGATTTTCTAATTTTAGAGATACAGACGATATTGTGACAATATTTATAATGATTATTATTTTTGAAAGTAGTAAGTGAGATGAAAGACGTTTATTTATATGTTTCCCTTTATTTGTGATTGAGAAAGATGCATTTTAAAATATTCAAAACATGTTTATGTTGGAATCAAGCATCATCCTCTGACATTCATCCAGTTGTTCTGCTGTCAAAGGAAGATCATGTTTCCCAGTTACACAGAAGCTTAAATGTCCAGTAAGAGCGTCTCCTTGTCACAAATCAGAGGAACACACGTTCACTGTCGTTCCTCCAGCATGGCCTCGTTCCCCAGACCGAAGCCTTTCGGGCCAAAGTTTTTAGCGTAGCAAACTGAAGAGATGAAAAGGAAACAATGCTGTTAGAGACGGACTCTGCAGGTTGGATTTTCAGTTGTGTGTGTGTGTGTGTGTGCGTTTGTGTGTTTGGTCCAGGTATCACTCATGTTGTGGGGCCCCAAATCTGTTTAAACAGTCACATTATGGGGACTTGTGTTCCTTATTGGGACGAAAATCAAGTACACAAAACGTAAATTATTGAATTTTAAGGTGAAAGCGTATTTTAAAGTTTATCATTAGTGTTAAGTTTAGTGTAATGGCAAATAAATATGGTGAAGGCCGAGTAATTCGTCAGGAAATCAATGTGATGTCATGGAGACGTGTGTGTGTGTGTGTGTGTGTGTGTGTGTGTGTGTGTGTGTGTGTGTGTGTGTGTGTGTGTGTGTGTGTGTGTGTGTGTGTGTGTGTGTGTGTGTGTGTGTGTACCTTTACAGTACAGCTCTCCATCCTTGTCGGTCACTGTGGTCGACTCGAGGCTTTTACCGCACAGTGCACAGCGAAAACAGGTTTTATGCCAGGGCTACACACACACACACAGTGAAGATAGTTATTTGACAATATTGTGAATTTTACAGTATTAGATTACACTAAATGACTTGATTAATATTATTTAGCACTAATGGCTCCAGTCAGAAACAGCAAAAGGTGCCAACTTTAAATTAGAGGTGGACACAAATAGAAATTTCCATAAACAAAACTCGCGTGAATAAAAGATTTAAGTGACAAACACCGTCCTCACCTTTCCTGCTCCCATCACCTTCTCCGCTGCGTACACGGCTTTAGAGCAGCGAGAGCAGCGAGAGCAGCGGTCCGACCCGCCGAACTTCTGCTGACATTTACTGGGGTTTGAGTTTGTTGCGGCGGGTTTGGGTTTAGATCTAAAAAAAACAAACACGAGACTTTCTCAAAGTTCACTCAAATCACCAAAGAACCTTTGGAAGGACATTTCCCAGATGGATTTCTCAAAGCCTCAATAACAATGTGCCTTGTTCCTCGGTGATTTGGATGAACTGACCCTTGGTGCGTCTTATTTGTTTGTTCTGTGTTTTTGTGACGTGTGTATTGTGTCATGTAAAGAGCCTCTGAGCGTGTTGAAATGCACATGTGTGATCTGCATTAATATAGTTGTTGTTACTCGTGAGGCCGCAGGTCCACGTTCTGTCCGGGAGGATCCGAGCTCAGAGCTCCGGCTCCCTGCCCGTATCCGTAGCCTTTGGGCCCATATTTCTTGCCGTAGCAGGACTTGCAGTAGATCTCGGACTCGTGCGCTGCCATCGTGGTGCTGTCCAGCCCTTTTCTGCAGCTCACTGTGCGAAACAGACACAACAAACCAAAGCACACACACTTGAACCTGTTACCGTTCAGACTCTGTCATGGAGGAGCGATGGGGTTTAAATAAAGCTCCTGCACCTCGCTGGGTTTATCAGTCAACGGTGGCATTTACACGTGTTCACATGTTTCTATTTGTGGGACGAGAGGAGAGTGTTGGAGAAAAGATGAACTCTCGGCAGATGGATGAGGCCTCAGAGCTCCAGCTCATGACAGACGGCAGGGAACAGAAAACCTAAACAACATGGCCGCTGTCCGAGGCCTCGGATCAGACCGAAGAGAGGCTGATTGTGGCCTAACACATTTTGACTGTAACACAACAACAACACAACTGAAATTCAGGCCACAGAGGAAGAGGAGGAGAAACTCAGAGAACAGTTTTTACTGTAAAACGACTGGAAGGTGAGAAAAGAGGCTTTTTATGCAGTGAATGTGAATAACCGCTGAGAGAACAGAACGATGAAGAGGAAGAGGAGTTACTGAAGAGAAGAAGGAGAGAAAGGAAAAGAAGAAATGAGGAGAAAGAAGCACAACAGATTGGAAAGTTGCAAGAAAGAGGGGATAGATGGACGGAGAATGAAAAAGATGAAGGAGGCAAGAAAGAAATGAAAAATCTGACAAGAACTCAAATAAGAAACGGGGAAAAGAAAATGCAACAATTCCAAGAGGAGGAAATGAAAAAGGCTGGAAGAAGCTCTTTGTTTCTGCTGATCCACCATGACACCAGAGAGACGAAGAAGAGGAGGTGAACTCACTGCAGATGAAGCAGGTTTTATGGAAGCTCCTCCCATTACACTGGATCTCCTCTGCATGATACACCGACTTCTCACAGGCCGCACACTTGGCTCCTCCTCCCCAGTTTGGCATCTTAGAGTGAAAAGATAAAAACAGAATTCAATCAATCTATTGATCACAAACTCTAAATCCATTTCCAGGATCTAATGTTGGGCTGCAGCCATCAATTATTCCCATTGACTCAAATAATAACATTAGAAACATTACAAAATTATATGTTTATAATCTCCTGTGATGTAAAGTGACATCTTAAATATTCCTCATATAAATAAATCACTCAATTCATAATGTTATAAAACAGAGAAACAGTTTATTTTTAGCTTCTCAGCTGAGACGCAGAACCAGGAGGTGTTTGACAATTCCATAATCCAAACTATCTCCAATTAGTTTTCCAATTAATTCCTAATAAACTGATTTAATTAATAAACTAATTATTCTGCTGATAACTTAAAACTGTTCAAATATTCAAGGATATAAAATGAAGATGAGAGAGGAACCCCATCCCCATTAAGCTCAAGAGTTCATCAAGACAAAACAAAACAATTTAATAATAAATTTCTCTTTTTAAACAAATAATCAACCTGTGATATTTAGATTTGAGCTCAAATGACATCGTCGACTACTCTGAATGATTTTTAAATTATTAATTATCATTTGATTTACCTTAGAAATGATCAATATCTATACGTCAGATGACATTAAGCCAAAGTAGCTGCAATAAAACTTTAGTGAAAAAGGTTTTTTACCTTGTTTGTGCTGCAAATTAAATTGAATCAAGTCGATGAAACACTTTATTTTGGTTTATATTTTTCATGCAGTGTCACAGCTTGATTATTGGGAGGTTACAACAATTCTTTTCCTGCTTTAAATTAGGTCCCAGATAATATGTGAGAGATAACCTCACAATATGAACTCTGCCTTATGAATAGAGACAAATGTTAAAAACATAAATCATCTGTACTTTCTCGTGTCTGTTTCCTATTTTAGACAAATTATTTATCCTTTTCTTGAACATTTAAACCCAATAGAGACACATTAACATATTTTAATAAACTAACTCATTTACAGTCACCTGATTAAGGTTCTCTGGCGGTTAACATCCTGTATCTACACAGTGTTCCTCAGATTTCCTTCCTCCATCAATTGTAATATTTCTTATTTTTCATCTCACTTAATTCTTTGACTGGTTTAATTTCAGCTTCAGTCAAAAGGAATCCTGCTGGTTCTTCTCTCTGTTGTTCCAGCTCCCTCTCATATCAGACGCTGCCCAGCACCTCACAGCACTGGTATGTGATGTTCCAGGAATAGAGGCTTCACTGACACATCACACACACAGAAGTCAAACTGTCTGACAACGAAACGCCGCCGCAAACTTCTGAATATTAATAATATCTCATGTGGAGCTGAGTCCTGATGTTGATGTTCACGTCAGAAAGGAAAAGAGTCTGATGAAGTTGATTTAATTCCACCTACACAAACTGAAATCAACAAAATAACCTCATCACATTTAAACATCAGCCTCGTGATAATAACACACAAACTCTGGAAATGAGATCTTACCTTGAATCAAAGTCCGAACGCTTCAGTCCTGTGGCAGTGAACACGCCCGGCTGGTTTATATATCCTCCATCCCACCATCACCACAGTCCACCGGTGCAGTGAGAGCATCCTCCCAAAATAACCTGTGACAGAGCGGAGGCCCTCTGACCCTTCATCACGGCCCCGGAGACGCCTGAATGTCACAGACGCTTGTTCATGGGCCCACAGACACACACAGGAAACTGGACTGTGTGTGACAGCTGCTCGCACGGAGGCTTCGATGCTGGATTATCAGCAGAAACGACGGGAACTCAAAGCACGTAAATGACAACTGCAGACGCACCAGTGACCTCGTGGTGCTCAGAACACACCAGGAAACTAAACAGCTGGTTGGACGGACGCAGAATGCAGAGAGTCTATTGAGCTGCTTGGTCTGAGGGAAGCTAAATGAAGAGAAGGTGTTTTTTTACTGTTTAAAATGTATTTATCATCTGTAGTGAAGTCATTTAAAACCTCGATACGTGATTTGTCTTGTGTGTTTTTTGGGTCCAAAAGGGTTGAAAGATGTATTTTCTGAAAAAAAAGATACCGAACATCAGCAAACTTGTTGATGATGTGTGTGTGTTTTCAGGGAAATCCTCACATTTTATTGAGTTGATTCTAAAACATGACTCAGGACTTTTAAATCAATATTTTCTTAATAAAGATTTCGAGCATCAAATTTTAAACATCAAATAAAAATGTTCAATGTTTGGTGTTTGTTCCTGTTTCACAATTGTTTTGCTGAAACTTGATATAGATGATATACAAACATCTTAACTGCTGAAAAAAGTGAATTGATTTATTGATTTTCTTGCAGATTGTAAGTACATAAAAGCATGATGCTGCTCAACATTTCATTTTTCTTTTCTCTGAGAAGTTTCCTCCCGAGTTGCTTTTATTTTTAACTTTCAAACTTTCTCCGTCATCCAACTCGTCGTCCATCCATTAAAGCTTCTCAGCTTGTGCATGATCGACGGCCTCAGCACTGACCGTTTTACAGTTTTGTAATTTCCCAGTACATTTCCTGGCAGAAGAAATGTAGTTATTGGTGCTAATTGTATGTGAAGTAAGAATTTCCTTAAAAGAACCGTCCATTTAAATCAAAACAAATCAATTTAATTTAATTGTTTGTACATGTATTGAACTTTGTGTTTGCATGTAGACAAATTTTACATTTTAAATATGAATCTCGAGTTAACACTAGCAACTAATTGGATTTACACAATTGGAAACGCTCGCTTGCTGCCGGGAGACGGGGCTGCAGCGGCGCTCGGTGCAGCTCTACTGCAGCGGCAACGCAACCTGGGTCAGCTACAGCATCCAGGAGCCCACCGACTGCTCCTGCCAGTGGTCCTGAACACACACACACACACAAAGTACGATGTTCTGGTGCCTCTGCTGGCAGGGAGGTCGAACTGCAGCTTCATCTGCAGCAGTCGACACGTGACGACTTTATTTGTCATTTATATTTATAGTTTTGATTTCAGCCGTGAAAAGTTTTGATGCTGCAAGATACATTTTTTACAACAATTAAACCATCATCTGTATTTAAAGATGGACGACATGGCTGCTCCTCAAAAGTGAAGCCAAATGATCTTGATCGCCCCTTGCTGGCTGGCTGCAGTATAATTCATAAATCTTGCCTCCTCCATGTTAGTAGTTGGGACCAGAGATATTTTGGCTTCATTTTTGATCAACAGGAGGAAGTTGAGACGTCATCCATCTTTATTTTACAGTCCATGGTTCAAAGTTACTGTTCAAACTGCTGTAGCGCCACCTCCCTGTCAGCCTGCACACTCTCCACATCTCCTCCCATTGTGCCTGGTTTTTTTAAATAACTAAATTTCCTAATGTTTGAAAATGTTTTGCAACATCAAACACTTTGAGATTTCCCTCTTATTAAGACAATAAATTGTAAATGTACTGATTACACACATCTTTTAGATAATCAGAGGGAGTCAGGTGAATGAACTGATTTGAATCCAGCAGTATGTGGAGCACTTTATTTATTTATTGGAGTTCGACAGAGCAAAGCTGTTTTTATTTGGTGGAAACATTTGGTCCAAGCGGAGAAGAAACAAACCAAACTTGGATTTGGTTCAATTATCGATGACAGAAAACACAGGGAGAGCACGGTGGAGCGTTATAGATGCATGTTTCTCTGTGGACCAAACTTCTTTCTTCTTTGTTCATATCAAACACTGGATATTTTAAAGTTAAAGAGGATTTGTATTATACAAATGTACATTTGCATTTTCAATAAATATTTCCTTTTGAAAAAGTAAAACAGGTTTTCGTCTGTTTATTAGATAACAGGATGCTGTGCAATATAGATGATGTTATCCCTGGTTATTATTATTATTATTATTATTATTATTATTATTATTATTATTATTATTATTATTATTATACTCATTGTCAGGTTGTTCTGCTGCCCCTGGCGGCCAAACATCGGCTGAATAGACAACAGGTCTTGATCCTGGATCAGTAACAGGAGACGCTCACAGTCAGGACAATGATCCGAAAATAAGTGTGAACGTGAACCAGTTCATTTTCATGTGTTTGAACTGGACTTTGAACTGGTTGTTTTCAAGAGTGAACTGGTTCAACACGGAGGAGGAGCATGAGAACAGGGACGTGTCAGACTCCATTTTCACTGGGATGAGCAGAAGGAAGAAAAGTGAGCAGGTGAGTGTGAACACAACTTTCTGAAGGTTTTACTGTCACACTGCCCCCCCACAGCCGGCCCGTCCATTAGGTGGTACAGGCCCAGGGCCCTGACAGGGTTCAGTTTCTCCACGTTCCACACTAGAGGTGTGGAAAGGTCTCGATTCTTAGATGCATCACGATGTGGACTCTGCATCGATGAAGAGACTGAACTCAATGACTCGTGTTTTCCAATGCGTTCACAGTGTCAGAGGTTTCCACCGCAGAATAATTCTAACACCGCTGCTTCAGGACAGACGAACATTAAAGGTCCGGTCTGTGTCCGAGTCTCTGTCCGAGTCTGTTTCCTCCTCGGACCTGCGCTCACTTTACACTTTAACAGAAACACGGATCACAAGTTATCAGGACACGGACAGGACTGAGGTTCACTTTGTGTTGGTTTGATTCTCTACAGTTTATGAGACACATGTTTAAACTTGCGACACAACACGGGACGTGACTCACACACACACACACACACACACACACACACACACACACACACACACACACACACACACACACAGAGTCACGTGATTGCCAGTAAATGCAGAGAGGAGGAGCAGCCAGTGAAAGTGTTCAGACTTTGTTTTAACTGTAACGAGCAGAGGGAGGAAACGTGAAGTCTGAGGCTGGTGAGTGTTCAGCAACATTAATATTATTCATTCATATTATTTTACTGTCACAGACTCTGAGTCAGTTTTCTACACGTGGACTTTAGAGAGAAGAAGATTCAGGATGAACTTCTGTCAGTCAATCAACAGTTTGACTCAACGCTGTGATCGGCAGAGTCCAACACATTAAACCTACAACTGTTTCAGGTTACCGTGACAACAGGGAAACAGTGTAGGAGGGTTGACTCTGTTATATTTGAAGAAACACTGAGTTTATGTACCTGGCTTCATTGTGTGTGTTTGAGCTCACAGTGTTTTTCCACTCAGACTGAAGATGAGTGGTTATGAGGAGGAAGTGGAGGACAGAGCAGAGTCTCCAGTGTTCAGCTGTGTGTCTCTGAAGAGTGACTGGTCCATGGAACATCCTCTACTCTTCAGTAATGAACCTGGACCCTCAAACACAAAGTAAGAGACCTGCTACAAACACGTGAACCTCCAAACTGAATCCTCAGAGAATGAACCAGTGAATGATGTGTTCTGAATAAAAACATGTTTGTGTTTGCAGAGGTCAGGACCACAGACTGAGAGCAGAGTCTCCAGGGTCCAGCTGTGTGTCTCTGAAGAGTGACTGGTCCATGGATCCTCCTCTAAAATTCAGAAATGAACCTGGACCCTCACACACAGAGTAAGAGACTGTTTCTACTGTGACCTGCTCTGAAGAGGATTTAGTTTCCTCTAGTGTGGCCCCTGCATTAGGACACAGCTTCATTGAAGTTGGTGACTAATCTCTCAGAATCACTCAAAGAGCTCAGACCTCCACCAAGAACCAACACGCTCCTTATGAAACCACTTTGAAATTCACTAGAGACTCATTTTTATTTGGATCTGCACCAAATTCCACACACTCATAAACATCAGTCCTCTGAACATGTGACAACCTGTGACTGGGACATGTGAGTTATCAGGAAATGTCTTCACAGGGAGAGGAAGAGGAGTCATGTTTCTGAGGAGGAGCAGTCGTCCTGCTGTGCTTCGTGTCAGGACGTCCTGAAGGATCCAGTCTCCACCAGCTGTGGACACTGGTTCTGCAGACAGTGCATCACCACATACTGGGACCAGTCTGGTTCTTCAGGAGACTCCTCCTGTCCCCAGTGTGGACAAAGATCCAGAACAGGAGCTGGAGCTCAGACAGCCGGTCAGAGCAGCACTGTACATGTGTCTGCTGATGTCTTCACTTCTGACATCAGCACATGTTGTTTTATTTTGTTCCTTCATACAGCATCAACATTTAACATCGTTATAAAAGCACAAAGTTAAAAAGCTTTTATTTTCTGTAGTTTTTCTGGTGTTGTGCCATAATGCATTAAACGTGATACCATAAAATGGTGTGCCTTTCGGCATTCAATAAATTTGGTTATCAAAATTAAATATTAAATATTAATATTTTATTATTAATATTAAATAATAACTTTAATTGATTAAAGTTACCTCGGGGCACCACCCTTCAAAGGAAGGGAAAAGATAGCCAATTTATTGATTAAGTCTCATAAAGGTTCTAACTACAAATTTGGAACTCTGATTAACAATTAAATTAATAACTATAACCAAAATTACCATATAGATAGTTAGCTAAGTTGAAGGATATAGAGTTCTTGACAGTGTAGAGGTTGGCAAAATTCACTTATGCAACATTAATGAAAAAACATTTGTGAAAGAAAAACATTTATTATGAATATAATAAAGTATAAAAACACAACGGTCTAATTGCTAAACAAAGATAGGTATGTGTGTGTGTGTCTGTGTGAGTCAGCGTGCTTTCAAAATGGCGGCTGGCCAATTGAATATAACACCCTCCCCCCCTATTGGAATGTTTACGACCTGTAGAGATAATGAGGTGAAGAGTTATGCGTGTGTCTGTGTGTGTAGCAAATTAGAGAAGGTTGCTAGATGTATGCAAGGAAGGACTGAAGAGCATAACTAGCATTAACTTTCTCAACAACTTGTAACCACAATATCACAACACAAATCAAACTAAGAAACATCATACAGAATCGAATAAACAGTCTTGCTTAGCCTAGTATATTTATTAAGCCCAGTTGTGTTACCCGTCCGTGGAAAGGGGAAAAAGGAAGTTGCTGTGCAGTTCGAAGTTCTGTGAAGTCTTCTAGCTGGTTGTGGCTCCCGCCTTAGTGATTCTGTTGAGCTGTGCAGCTCAGTTGCTGGCTGAAGTTTGCAAGCAGGACATCGAGTCGCTGCTTGAAGGGTTGGTAGAGCTTGGAGTGCGAAGAGGTTTCCTTGGTGAGATGAGCTGGAAGCTGCACCTTTGTGCTCCTCTCGAAGAGTTGGATGGAAAGAGAAGATGTGAGCTGGAGAAGAGGCTCGACAGCCTTCTCTCCATTGAGGGAGTGTAGAAAGAGAGCAGAAGAGACAGAAGAGGGAGAGAACAGGCCTTATATTGGCCCGGTGACCTCACAGGTCATGGGGTCCAGAGTGACCAATGGGAGTTGAAACCTGTGTCCCTGGGGGGGGTTTCACACCTCTTTGTGACGTTGATGCTGAAGACTGAGTTCCTTGCTCTGGTTTTTGATGGCCCCTGGGAGACTGAGTCCTGGAGGAACATGCGGCTTCAGGCTTTTGACTGAACATGTGATACCGAAGTGTTGTCTCACAAAAACCAGGTCCCAATACTGGATCTGATGAAAACAATCAGCAGATTCTCAGATTCTCTGTCTCTGACATTGTTTCTTGTCTTTCAGCAGATCGTGGTCTGCAGGAGGTTTTAGATGAACATAAGCTCAGTCTGAGGAGGAGATGTGAACATGTGACTGAAGGAACTGATGAAACAGGAAGTAGAACCCTCCTCAACAGGATCTACACTGAGCTCTACATCACAGAGGGACAGAGTGAAGAGGTTAATACTCAACATGAGGTGAGGCAGCTTGAGACGGCTTCCAAGATGAAGAGCCTCCACGACACTCCCATCAAGTGCCACGACATCTTTAAAGCCTCAACTGACCAGCAGAGCAGCATCAGAGTCGTCCTGACCAACGGCGTCGCTGGCGTTGGAAAAACCTTCTCGGTGCAGAAGTTCACTCTGGACTGGGCAGAGGGTTTAGAAAACCAAGATGTGGGTCTGCTGACTGTGCTTTCGTTCAGGGAGCTGAACCTGGTGAAGGACCAGCAGCACAGTCTTCTCACGCTGCTCCGTGTTTTCCATCCAGCATTACAGAAGCTCACGGCAGAGACGCTCGCTGTCTGTAAACCTTTGTTCATCTTTGATGGCCTGGATGAAAGCAGACCTTCTCTGGACTTCAACCACAAGAAGCTTGTGTCTGATGTCACACAGAGGTCATCAGTCAACAAGCTGCTGACAAACCTCATCCAGGGGAATCTGCTTCCCTCGGCTCTCGTCTGGATAACCTCCAGACCTGCGGCGGCCAATCAGATCCCTCCTGCATGTGTTGACAGGGTCACAGAAGTACGAGGCTTCACGGACGCCCAGAAGGAGGAGTACTTCAGGAGGAGATTCAGTGATGAAGAGCTGTGCAGCAGAATCATCTCACACATCAAGACGTCCAGGAGTCTCCACATCATGTGTCAAATCCCAGTCTTCTGCTGGATCAGTGCTACAGTTCTGGAGCACATGATGACCACAGACCAGAGAGGAGAGCTGCCCAAGACCCTGACTGACCTGTACTCACACTTCCTGCTGGTTCAGACAAACAGGAAGAACAACAAGTACGGTGAGGGACATGAGACAACTCCACAGCAGCTGACGGAGGCTGACAGGGACGTTCTACTGAAGCTGGGGAGGCTGGCGCTTAAACATCTGGAGGAAGGAAACATCATGTTCTACCAAGAAGACCTGGAGCGGTGTGGTCTTAATGTCACAGAGGCCTCAGTGTACTCAGGAGTTTGTACTGAGATCTTCAGAAGAGAGTGTGTGATCTTCCAGAAATCAGTCTACTGCTTTGTTCATCTGAGCGTTCAGGAGTTTCTGGCTGCAGTCTACATGTTCCACTGTTACACCAAGAGGAACACAGAAGAACTCAACAACTTCTTGGGAACATATGGGAACACAGACAGTACCTTCTCCCTGGATGACCTCCTGAAGAGAACCATGGAGAAATCCCTCACCAGTACAAATGGTCATCTGGACCTGTTTGTTCGCTTCCTTCATGGCCTCAGTCTGGAGTCCAACCAGAGAGTCTTAGGAGGCCTGCTGGGTCGGACAGGGAACAATCCAAAGATCATCCAGAGAGTCTTAGGAGTCCTGCTGGGTCGAACAGTGAACAATCCAAAGATCATCCAGAGAGTCATCAACAACCTGAAGGAGATGGAGAGTGGTGACATTTCTCCTGACAGAAGCATCAACATCTTCCACTGTCTGACTGAGATGAACGACCACTCAGTTCATCAGCAGATGCAACAGTTCCTGACGTCAGAGAACAGATCGAAGGAGGAACTCTCTGAGATCCACTGCTCAGCTCTGGCCTACATGCTGCAGATGTCAGAGGAGGTTCTGGATGAGTTGGACCTGGAGAAGTTCAACACATCAGACCAGGGTCGACGGAGACTGATCCCAGCTGTGAGGAACTGCAGGAAGGCTCTGTGAGTCCAGACATGATCAATAACAGACATGTAGATCGGAGTTAGGTTGATTGGAGACTGAAAAACAGTGTCAGCTGAGATTGGCTCCAGGCCCCTGAGAACGCTAAAGTATAAGTGGCTACTGGCTGGAGTGTGTGTGTATGTATTTATACGTATGTATACTTAAATATATGTATACATTTGGTTTGTATATATACATTCTCATTGTTCTCATTTACATATAAGAGCAACTCAATCAGATGTGGAGTGAAATCCAAGTGATCACTGTGCTGGAGTTTGCCGTATATTTATTTATTTATATATAAGGGCTGTCAAAATTAACGCATTAACGCGGGATGATTAATTTGTGGAATTAACGTGTTCATTATTTTAACGCATGAACGCATGCGCAGAATGAGCCGTTCCATGAACCATTTAAACATCATGAAAATGACTCGTCAACATGTTGTGCTCAGTACAACACGAGACGCTCACAGTCAGGACTCAGTGTTAAAATGAGCGACACGCAGACATGATCCGACTCCATCGATTCAGAACCAAACACATGACCAGACGTTTGTCACCTGAATCATCCCAATAAAAAATGAACTGTGAACGTGAACTAGTTCATTTTCATCTGCATGAACTAAACTTGGAACTCGTTCTTTTTAAGTGTGAACTGGCTCAACACTGCTTCTGCAGATGGGCTCAGATTCAGATTTCACATTCACATTTAATTGTGTAAAGGTTTGGTTGTTTGTTTGATTTAAAAAAGAAAAGAAAAAAGTTTTAATAAAAAAAAGCAAAGGCTAAGAAGCCCCGATTGTTTAAGATAAAGGTTCTTTTAGTTTGATAAAAAAAGTAAAAAAGTTCGAAATAACATCATCCTATGTTTGCTCAGAGGCAAAGCAAAGAGACAGCCACATTTAATTATGGTGTGGTATGTTTTAGTTTGATTTTATTATATTTTTCAATCTTAATAACTATCATTTGGAGTTGTCAACAATAACAAAACTAATGTTAAATGTATATATCCACCTTCTGTCATTTATCTTTCTGTTCCCACAACAATATACAGAGATAAAGGGGATTTTTCAGTCATTTAGAAACGGTGATTAATCAGATTAATAACAGCTTCTCTGTGTTTAGGATGAGAATCACTGACTGTTCCTTTAAACTGAAGAAGCAGAAATGGAAATATCGTTTATTCTTCTTTCTGGTCAAACTAGAATTACCACCCTGCGTTTGTACGCCACCACCAACCAGTGCAGTGTCAGTCCCTCCAGGTTCCTGACATGTTGTTTTCACAATAATATGAGGTCACTGTAACCTTTGACCTTTGACCACTGAAATCTAATCAGTTTATCTTTGAGTCCAACTGGTCAAAATGTGAAGAAATCCCCGAAAGACAGACTTGAGACATCATGTGTGTGACCTTGACCTTTGACCTTTGACCACTTGAATCTAATGAGTTCCTCTCTCAGTCTAAGTGAACGCTTGTACCAAATCTGAAAGAATTCTCTTGAGGAGTTTTTAACATGTTCATGGGGCAAAAAGGGGATTTACCAGGGTGAGGGTCACATGATCACATTTTGTATGAAAGTTGTGTTTTCTGATTTTATTCTAATAGATATTTTCTTCAATCACAGACTTGATGGTTGTCGACTCTCAGAGACTCACTGTGAAGTCGTGGCCTCAGCTCTGAAGTCAGACCCCTCACATCTGAGAGAACTGAATCTGAGAGGAAACTCCCTGCAGGATTCAGGAGTGAAGCTGCTGTGTTCTGGACTGGAGAATCCAAACTGTCAACTGGAGACTCTGAGGTCCTTAAATCCTTCTTCACTTTTCCAACTTTCTTTCTTTTTCAGTCATTATTTATTTAAATTGTCTCAGTTCTGCTCTGCTCACTGTCCCTCAGTCATCTGTCCCTCACCCAGCCTGTCAGTCACGTCCACCTCATCAGCTCCATTCACCTGCACTCACCTGCTCCTGATCACTAAGAAAGTGTCAGTAAATAACATGTGGACTGAGGCCGAGCACTCGTCCTCCTCAGGTTTTCAAAATAAGACACATTCTTATTGAAACACGTTGGACAGTTGATAAGTATAGAAACAAACAGGAAGTGACTGACAGGAGCCATCCCTACTTTAAACAGTGTTTAATTACACAAACCTGCTCAGTGACCAAACACACAGAGAAGAAGGAGATGAATGAAACAATGGTCCAACATGTCTGATCTGATGTTTATCTTCAGGTCACAGACTGGACTGAGGTCAGCAGCATGTTGAGAGTCTGTGTTGACATGATGACGATCCACAACAACAGGTGGACACATTCAAATATTAATATTTCTTTATCCAGGTTGAATCTCTGCAGTCTGTCAAAGATCAGCTGTTCTTCTCTGGCTTCAGCTCTGAGGTCAAACCCCTCTCATCTGAGAGAACTGGATCTGAGTAACAATGACCTGCAGGACTCAGGAGTGAAGGAGCTGTGTGGTTTTCTACAGAGTCCAACCTGTCGACTGGAGACTCTGAGGTCAGACATCATGTTTTATTGTTAAAGGTTCAGTGTGTAGAATTTAGTGACATCTCGTGGTGAAGTGTCATGTTGCAGCTGAACACCCCTCACCTCACCCTCCTCTTCCAAACATGAAAGAGAACCTGTGGTAGCTTCAGTTGTCATAGAAACTCAAAAGGTTTAGTCTGTCCAGTCTGGGCTACGGTAAAAAACATGTCTGCCTCTGTAGAGAGGACCCGCTCCTGAAGTAAATATAAAGTATGTAAATATAATGTAGTTAAATATAAAGTATTTAAACATAAATGTCTCTTTATAAAGTAAAGAAAACAACAATTTGTACAATTTAGTGTTTTTCTTATGTGCAAATGTTAAAAACAGATTTTTACTTGCTCGTACAATCATCCTGTGCCACTGCACTTTACTTATAACGTTTCATACAAACCACTACGGTGAAAATGTGTATATAATGTAATATATTAATTCATTAATTAACATAATTTTTATTATGAGGCGCATTACGCCACTGGTCAACAAGTGACTCTGCTCCTCTGATGTTTTCTAATCACTCACACTTAGAACTGATCTTTATAAAAACCTGCTGAATTCATATTTATGTTCCTGGATAAACGGGGCGTCGCTTCTTCTGCAACAAAGAAGTTCAAACACTGCGTTACGTCGTAATCTGCAGGAGGAACTTCTGTCTGCGGGAGTGTGTGTGAATGTGTGTTAGTGTCTGTCTGCTCGTCTCTGTCCGTCTTCACACACAAACTGATAATCACATGTATTTAGTTATTAATGGATGATGTCATGACTCCAGATGGTTCCGTCACTTTAACCCTGATGTCCTGACTGTGTGCGTCACGTCACGTGTTGTGTCGCAGGTTTAAACATGTGTCTCATAAACTCTAGAGAATCAAACCAACACAAAGTGAACGTCAGTCCTGTACGTGTCCTGATGACGATCAGTGCTGATGTTTATTGTTAAAGTTTAAAGTGAGCGCAGGTCAGGAGTGAGGAGGAAGCTCCCACAGAGAATCTGACACAGGACGACCAGACGTTTAATGAGCGTCTGTCCTGGTCCTGACGCAGCGGTGTTATAATTATTCAGCGGTGGAAACCCACTGAAACTATGAACGTAGCTGAACACATGATTACGTTGTGTCACTGCATCGATGCAGAGTCGTCCTCCTCACTGCAGGAGCCCCAACATTAACACATGTGCTGCTGCAGCTCCTCTCCGCTCTGTGCTGTGTGCGTCAACCTAACCTGATGTGGGTATGACTCTATTCCAGACACATGATTGGTTTGTGTTGTCTGTCAAAACATTGACGGGATGAATTCTATCGAAGTGTCTTGAATTTCTATCGAGGAAAAGTTATATCTGATATCTGTTATAACTGAGCTGAGAGATGTTTGTAGAATGAGCGCTGAGGACCGAGTCAGGCTCAATGTGACTGAAGTTTTACTGACAGAGAAACAATCAATGCTGGACAATATGTACATGTAATGTTTCTGTGGAAGCTAACCAGGACTTGTCCCGGTGGTCCTGTGGACTGACCACATGACAGCGTGCTGCGTTCGTGTTCTGGGCTCATTTCAAACATGAAACCCTTCCTCTGGTTTCAGGACTTACACGGGGTCGTCCATGCCTTTATCTTTTCACCACTAGATCTCTGTACCGCCCTGTACACACGTGTTACTCAGGCTCCCTGCACCACTTTCAACTGGTCAAACTGCTGCTCAGATCATCGCCACTTCAAGAAAACATGATCATAGAACTGCTCGCCCTCTTCACACATCAACTGTGGAACATGGTCAGAAAAGTGGGTCGGACATTTTCTGGAGCTGAATCAGCAGCAGGAGATTGTCCGGGTCCGACTCGTTCACAGCAACAGGAACATGTGGGAACATTCAGACGAGGGGTGGAGCCAAAACACATATCTCCATGATAACCATGGTTACGTTAAGTTATGTTAAGTTACAGGTTCACTGTGAAGGATTTATTGACGTCTCCAGGTGTCGTACATGTGAACGTAGTCCACTTGTTCACATGTACGACACATGTATGTCCAGCAAGATATTTAGAGACATCTAGTGGTGAAGTTACATATTACAAACAACTGAACCCCTAGGACACGAGGACTTTCAAGCTGTTTTCAGTCATGAACTCTGTAAAATAGTGTCTGGACATTTTCTGGAGTTTGACTTTCACATATGAAGAACGGGTGGAGCAGCAGGAGGCCGGACATGACGAATAAATTCTGCTGTGGAAAGATCAGTGTTGTTGTTTACAGCTCATCCACACCGGCGTCGGCCCTCATCACCAAAAGCTCTGGAATCTCCTCGTGTTTCGAAGTTGACGTCTTCGTCTTCTACGTGTTTGGCTCCTCTTCTTCATCCTGAGATATTTGTGTTCTTCCAGTTTCACGTCCGTCACGTGTTTGTGTCATCAACACGTCCACTCGCTCTCTGTGAATCCTCTGGACATTCACCTGCTCTATTCTCACATGGACTCACTCAGAAACTTTATTAGGAGGCAGAAAGGAAAAGTTCCAGAAAATGTCCAGAACAACTTGACTCAGACTTCAATGCAGGTCTGAAAACAGAGACAGTGAAGTTTAGTCAAAGTCCTTTATTTTCACACATGGGCTCAGTTTAATTTACAGTGAAGTTTAATCCTTTATACTTTATACTAGTCTTCTCTAAAATGGATGACTGTAACTCTCTCCTCTCTGGAAGAAGCCAAAAGTCACTCTCCTGCCTCCAACCAGTTCAGAACGCAGCAGCTTCTCACTGGTATTAAACGGCAACATCACATCTCCCTGATCCTCGCTTCTCTCCATTGGCTCCCTGTCCGTTTTAGAATTGATTTTAAGATTTTACTGATCACTTTTAAAGCATCTGGCCCCAAACTACATCACAGAATTATTGAGCCTGTATGTTCCTGCACGCAGCCTTAGATCCTCAGATGGATCCTGCTGTTCCAAAGTCCAGGTTGGAAACTAAACCGTGATCGCTTTTACCATCAGGGCCCCTCGGCTTTGGAACGGCCCCCTGAGGAGATAAGGCAGAGTCAGTGACTTCTTTTAAATCAATTCTTAAAACCCATTTTTATAGACTTGCTTTTATGTGATGTTGTGTATTTACTGTGTTTTTATCAGTTTCACCTTTTATTTACTTGTTCATTTATCTCTATTGTCATTTTACTGCTTTTATGGATCCAAGTTTTTATTTACTTTTCTTGCTTTGCTGTCAAAGCACTTTGTAAACTCTGTTTTTAAAAAGTACTATATCAATGAAGTTTATTATTATTATTATTTATTCAGGTTGTGGGACTGCAGTCTGTCAGAGATCAGCTGTTCTTCTCTGGCTTCAGCTCTGAGGTCAAACCCCTCTCATCTGAGAGAACTGGATCTGAGTAACAACGACCTGCAGGACTCAGGAGTGAAGGAGCTGTGTGGTTTTCTACAGAGTCCAACCTGTCGACTGGAGACTCTGAGGTCAGTTCACTGACTGACTTTTGTAGATCTCATATCTATAATACAGCATTTATACCCAATTGATCTCATTTAATTCTAATTTAACATAATTCCTCTTCATACATAACTTGATTCCATTCATTAATTAATCTGTGACATTTTAAATATTCAGCTACTTGTTAAAACACATCTGAGTTTAGTACTGGATTTCCTAAACTGATCTGCAGGACAGAGACCGGGTCCAAATAATCTATTTTTACTGAATCAGGACTAGATTTTAGTCCAACATGTCTGATTTCATATTTATCTTCCATGTTATGAGTCTGTGCTGACATGAATATTTGTGTATTATTTTCACACATGAGCTCAGTTTAATTTACAGTCAAGTTTTATTCTTTATTCAGGTTGAAGAGCTGCAGTCTGTCAGAGATCAGCTGTTCTTCTCTGGCTTCAGCTCTGAGGTCAAACCCCTCTCATCTGAGAGAACTGGATCTGAGTAACAACGACCTGCAGGACTCAGGAGTGAAGGAGCTGTGTGGTTTTCTACAGAGTCCAACCTGTCGACTGGAGACTCTGAGGTCAGACATCATGTTTTATTGTTAAAGATTCAGTGTGTAGAATTTAGTGACATCAAGTGGTGAAGTGTCATGTTGCAGCTGAACACCCCTCACCTCACCCTCCCCTTCCAAACATGAAATAGAACCTGTGGTATCTTCAGTTGTCATAGAAATGCAAAAGGTTTAGTTCGTCCATTTTGGGCTACTGTAAAAAACATGGCTGCCTCTGTACAGAGGACCCGCTCCTGATGTAAATATAAAATATGTAAATATAATGTAGTTAAATTTTAAGTATTTAAACATAAATGTCTCATTATTCAGTAAAGAAAACAACAATTTGTACAGTTTAGATGAAACTACTAAAAACATCTCTATTATTTTATATTCAGTTTCTAACTATAGATCCTTTCACCTGAATCTTACACACGGGAGTAGGGCTGGGTGATATGGAAAAAAAATCGTATCATTTAAAAAAATTTCATATCAGTCGATATCGCTTTATATCACGATATAATTTAAATAACCAGAAAATAACTTTTTTGCACATTTGTGTTAATGTACAGTGTTTTTCTTATGTGCAAATGTTAAAAACAGATATTTACTTGCTCGTACAATCATCCTGTGCCACTGCACTTTACGTATAACGTTTCATACAAACCACTACGCTGAAAATGTGTATATAATGTAATATATTAATTCATTAACTAAATTAAATTAAACTTTATTGTTATTATGAGGCGTATTACGCCACTGGTCAACAAGTGACTCTGCTCCTCTGATGTTTTCTAATCACTCACACTTAGAACTGATCTTTATAAAAACCTGCTGAATTCATATTTATGTTCCTGGATCAACGGGGCGTCGCTTCTTCTGCAACAAAGAAGTTCAAACACTGCGTTACGTCGTAATCTGCAGGAGGAACTTCTGTCTGCGGGAGCGTGTGTGAATGTGTGTGAGTGTCTGTCTGCTCGTCTCTGTCCGTCTTCACACACAAACTGATAATCACATGTATTTAGTTATTAATGGATGATGTCATGACTCCAGATGGTTCTGTCACTTTAACCCTGATGTCCTGACTGTGTGCGTCACGTCACGTGTTGTGTCGCAGGTTTAAACATGTGTCTCATAAACTCTAGAGAATCAAACCAACACAAAGTGAACGTCAGTTCTGTACGTGTCCTGATGACGATCAGTGCTGATGTTTATTGTTAAAGTGTAAAGTGAGCGCAGGTCAGGAGTGAGGAGGAAGCTCCCACAGAGAATCTGACACAGGACGACCAGACTTTTAATGAGCGTCTGTCCTGGTCCTGATGCAGCAGTGTTATAATTATTCAGCGGTGGAAACCCACTGAAACTATGAACGTAGCTGAACACATGATTATGTTGTGTCACTGCATCGATGCAGAGTCGTCCTCCTCACTGCAGGAGTCCAAACATTAACACATGTGCTGCAGCTGCTCCTCCGCTCTGTGCTGTGTGCGTCAACCTAACCTGATGTGGGTATGACTCTATTCCAGACACATGATTGGTTCGTGTTGTCTGTCAAAACATGGACGGGATGAATTCTATCGATGTGTCTTAAATTTCTAGCGAGGAAAAGTTATATCGCGATAATTATCGATATTGTTGTATTGCCCAGCCCTAAACTGGAGCTTGAAGGTCAAAGTGCAGAACATGTGTTCCTATCAGTGAACACTGATACTGAGCTGAGAGATGTTTGTAGAATGAGCTCTGAGGACAGAGTCAGGCTCAATGTGACTGAAGTTTTACTGACAGAGAAACAATCCAATGCTGGACAATGTGTACATGTAATGTTTCTGTGGTAGCTAACCAGGACTTGTGGACTGACCACATGACAGCGTGCTGCGTTCGTGTTCTGGGCTCATTTCAAACATCAATCAATCAATCAATCAAATTTTATTTGTATAGCCCATATTCACAAATCACAATTTGTCTCATAGGGCTTTAATAAGGTGTGACATCCTCTGTCCTTAACCCTCAACAAGAGTAAGGAAAAACTACTAAAAAAAACCTTTTAACAGGTAAAGAAGGTAGAAACCTCAGAGAGAGCCACATGTGAGGGATCCCTCTCCCAGGACGGACAGAAGTGCAATAGATGTCAAGTGTAAAGGAGAACATCACCAAGATAAAGGTTTTAGCAGCATTGATAAGGGTAAACATTTTGAAGCATAACTGAAGGTCAGTGAATTGGTGGATTAATGTCATTAATGGTCAAGTGTCTGAGGAGAAATATTATGTATCGAGCAGTCCTGCTGCAATCATAGTCTATGGTCAGCAGCCAGCAAGATCATGATCCACCATCAAAATCGGATGCCACTATAGTCCACAGTTATTGTCCACTGCCGCCATTAGGATCCATCATCAGCTGCCACCTCGGTCGTGGTCCACTACCAGTATCTGATGCCAACACGATAAAGGATCCGCCTTTATTATCATGATCAGCCAGCACGATGCAGAATCCGCCATACTGGATCCACCATTACGACCTCTGATACGTGATCCACAGATCCTAATCCATGATGTGGCCACAGCTGCGGCCCTGGATCTGCGGACGATAAGGCAAAGGGACTCCGGGGAAGAAGTCAAGTCAGTAACATGTATTGATGGGATATGAATTACTTTGATGTGATAACGATTGAGAAGAGGAAGGAGAAGCTGGAAAGAGAAGCTCCGTGTGTCATGTGTCCCCCGACCTTCTAGACCTATAGCAGCATAACTAAGATCAAGTCCAAGACAGGCCTGTACCAGCTCTAACTATAAGCTTTATCAAAAAGGAAGGTTTTAAGCCTACTCTTAAATGTACAGATGGTGTCTGCCTCCCGAATTGAAAGTGGGAGATGATTCCACAGGAGAGGAGCTTGATAGCTGAAAGCTCTGGCTCCTACTCTACTATTAGAGACTTTAGGGACAACAAGTAAGCCTGAATTCTGGGAGCGCAGTGCTCTAGTGGGTTGATAAGGTACTAACAGTTCTTTAAGATATAATGGTGCCATATTATTAAGGGCCTTGAAGGTGAGGAGGAGAATTTTAAATTCTATTCTAGATTTAACCGGAAGCCAGTGTAGCGAAGCTAATACTGGAGAAATGTGCTCTCTTTTCTTGGTTCTTGTCAGGACACATGCTGCGGCATTTTGGACAAGCTGCAGAGTCTTTAACGACTTACTGCTGGAGCCTGATAATATGGAATTACAATAATCAAGTCTGGATGTAACAAAGGCGTGGACTAGTTTTTCTGCATCCTTTTGAGAAAGGACATGTCTGATTTTGGAGATATTACGCAAGTGGAAAAAGGCGGTCCTAGAAACATGAAACCCTTCCTCTGGTTTCAGGACTTACACGGGGTCGTCCATGCCTTTATCTTTTCACCACTAGATCTCTGTCCCGCCCTGTACACACGTGTTCCTCAGGCTCCCTGCACCACTTTCAACTGGTCAAACTGCTGCTCAGATCATCGCCACTTCAAGAGAACATGATCATAGAACTGCTCGCCCTCTTCACACATCAACTGCGGAACATGGTCAGAAAAGTGGGTCGGACATTTTCTGGAGCTGAAGCAGCAGCAGGAGATTGTCCGGGTCCGACTCATTCACAGCAACAGGAACATGTGGGAACATTCAGACGAGGGGCGGAGCCAAAACACATATCTCCATGATAACCATAGTTACGTTAAGTTATGTTAAGTTACAGGTTCACTGTGAGGGATTTAGTGACGTCTCCAGGTGTCGTACATGTGAATGTAGTCCACTTGTTCACGTGTACGACTCCTGAACATGTCCAGCAAGATATTTAGAGACATCTAGTGGTGAAGTTACATATTACAAACAACTGAACCCCGAGGACACGAGGACTTTCAAGCTGTTTTCAGTCATGAACTTTGTAAAATAGTGTCTGGACATTTTCTGGAGTTTGACTTTCACATATGAAGAACGGGTGGAGCAGCAGGAGGCCGGACATGACGTATAAATCCTGCTGTGGAAAGATCAGTGTTGTTGTTTACAGCTCATTCACACCGGCGTCGGCCCTCATCACTAAAAGCTCTGGAATCTCCTCGTGTTTCCAAGTTGACGTCTTCGTCTTCTACGTGTACGGCTCCTCTTCTTCATCCTGAGATATTTGTGTTCTTCCAGTTTCACGTCCGTCACGTGTTTGTGTCATCAACACGTCCACTCGCTCTCTGTGAATCCTCTGTACATTCACCTGCTCTATTCTCACATGGACTCACCCAAAAACTTTATTAGGAGGCAGAAAGGAAAAGTTCCAGAAAATGTCCAGAACAACTTGACTCAGACTTCAATGCAGGTCTGAAAACAGAGACAGTGAAGTTTAGTCAAAGTCCTTTATTTTCACACATGGACTCAGTTTAATTTACAGTGAAGTTTAATCCTTTATACTTTATACAAGTCTTCTCTAGACTGGACGACTGTAACTCCCTCCTCTCTGAAATAAGCCAAAAGTCACTCTCCTGCCTCCAACCAGTTCAGAACGCAGCAGCTTCTCACTGGTATTAAACGGCAACATCTCCCTGATCCTCGCCTCTCTCCATTGGCTCCCTGTCCATTTTAGAATTGATTTAAAGATTATACTGATCACTTTTAAAGCATCTGGCCCCAAACTACATCACAGAATTATTGAGCCCGTATGTTGCTGCACGCAGCCTTAGATCCTCAGGTGGATCCTGCTGTTCCAAAGTCCAGGTTGAAAACTAAACCGTTACCGTGCTTTTACCATCAGGGCCCCTCGGCTTTGGAACGGCCCCCTGAGGAGATAAGGCAGAGTCAGTGACTTCTTTTAAATCAATTCTTAAAACCCATTTTTATAGACTTGCTTTTATGTGATGTTGTCTTTTTACTGTGTTTTACATCATTTTCACCTTTTATTTACTTGTTCATTTATCTCTATTGTCATTTTACTGCTTTTATGGGTTCAAGTTTTTTTTTACTTCTCTTGCTTTGCTGTCAAAGCACTTTGTAAAGTCTGTTTTTAAAAAGTACTATATCAATAAAGCTTATTATTGTTATTTATTCAGGTTGGAGAGCTGCAGTCTGTCAGAGATCAGCTGTTCTTCTCTGGCTTCAGCTCTGAGGTCAAACCCCTCTCATCTGAGAGAACTGGATCTGAGTAGAAATAACAACCTGCAGGACTCAGGAGTGAAGGAGCTGTGTGGTTTTCTACAGAGTCCAACCTGTCAACTGGAGACTCTGAGGTCAGTTCACTGACTGACGTTTGTAGATCTCATATCTCTAATACAGTATTTATACCCAATTTATCTCATTTAATTCTAATTTAACATAATTCCTCTTCATACATAACTTGAATCCATTCATTAATTAATCTGTGACATTTTAAATATTCAGCTACTTGTTAAAACACATCTGAGTTTAGTTCTGGATTTCCTAAACTGATCTGCAGGACAGAGACCGGGTCCAAATAATCTATTTTTACTGAATCAGGACTCGTTTTAAGTCCAACATGTCTGATTTCATATTTATCTTCCATGTTATGAGTCTGTGCTCACATGAATATTTGTATGTTATTTTCACACATGAACTCAGTTTAATTTACATTTAAGTTTTATCCTTTATTCAGGTTGGAGAGCTGCAGTCTGTCAGAGATCAGCTGTTCTTCTCTGGCTTCAGCTCTGAGGTCAAACCCCTCTCATCTGAGAGAACTGGATCTGACTAGAAACAACTTGCAGGACTCAGGAGTGAAGGAGCTGCTTGATCTAAAGCAGAGTTCAGGCTGTCGACTGGAGACTGTGAGGTCAGTAGATGGTTGTAAGTCCACGCTGCTTTCATCAGTATTTTACTAAACACAGTCAGTATCACAGATCCAGGGTCTGTGCTACCAAGCAGGATTTGTGGTTATCAGGTTAACTTCAGGTTTAGTTTTTTCAGTCCTACGAAGCTCGTTCACTTCTTAACGAGGTAAATCACCATGGTAACTTCTGATGAACGGCTAACCTGCTCCAGGTTAAGTTGGAGATCAACCCGTATAAAAGCTCCGCCCACTGACCACAGTGACTCTCCACTGTTGTGTGGTGCACACTCTCCTTAAAGGGACGGATAAGGGAAGTTTAAATCAACGTCTGGTTGGTTCAGTTGATCTCTAACTCACCCAGAACATCTCAATCTCTCCAGACTCATCCTGTCACCAAAACACCAGATGCACTCAGTCAGCTTCCTGAAGATAGGTCCATGTGTTTCTATTGAGTAGTGATGTCAGAGGTTTCCACCACAGTGTGTGTCCTCAGAGTCAGTGTGTCCTCATAGACAGTGTGTGTCCTCAGAGACAGTTGTCCTCAGAGTCAGTGTGTGTCCTCAGAGACAGTGAGACAGTGTGTGTCAAACTAAAGCTCATTATCGAGGCCACATCCTGGGATTCAAACGTTTCTCATCAAGAATCTTCTTCTCTTCCACTCGTCTTGTTAGTAAACAACAGATTCAGATCTCGTGGCCCTGAGTTATTTATCTCGTTCAAACATTATTATATCGTGGTCACGTAATATATTTTTCTCCTTTGATTTTTATTATAGATCAGTTTGATCCTCGTTGTGAAATATGAGGCTCTGCTGTCAGTCAAACTGTCCATGTCTGTGATTGGTCATACACAGTAAACCCCGCCCCTTTTATGTGCACGTGCTCACACAGTGAAACATGTCTTCACCTGTAACAGCAGTAAATCCACCTCTCAGGTGTCCACTCTGCACTTTGACATGCAGAGGAAACACACTTAGCTCTTAGCGTGTTCATTCCAACACGTGAACATGAAGCAGAGAGGAAGCTGCTCCACCTCTGAACAGGACTGAAGTCCCTGCTGCTCTTTCTACTGGATGTGCTGCATCACTGACTCACAGCTGATGAAGTGAGTCTCTGGAAACACTGATGTCTTCTTCTCTCAACAGATGGAGGTGGTCTTTGTGAAGGTGAGTGTGAAGAGGACAGTGTGTGTGGACGCAGGCTGAGCTGTGTCCTGAGGATCCAGAGGCTGAAGCAGCAGCAGCTTGTGTGTAGAGCGGCTCTGACTGGGCCTTGTTGCTGGGAGGCAGAGTGGAGACAGAGCTCCAGAGGAATCAGAGGAGGTGAGCTGCTCTGAGATCAGCTGTCACACAGTGTCCAGTCCACCATCCTCCCTGTGTGTTCCTGTGGATGTGACACAGCATCATCAGTGGATCTGCTGCTGCTCTGTCCTTTGACTCAGTGTCTGCAGACACACTCACGCTCCTCCACCTCCTCCACTCTTTTATTCACTCACATATTCTGAACACAAACACACTCAGCAGATTGTTTCTGTTCACACCTACGCTCAATGTAGAGTCTCCAATTTACCCAACCCCTGATCTGCATGTGTTTGTGAGATGAAGCCGGAACACCTGGAGAAAACACGGGGAGAACATGCAGACTCCACACAGGAAGAGCCCATCTGAACCGGGATTCAAACCAGGAACCTTCAGGCTGTGAGGCGACAGTGCCAACCACCGCGCAGCCCCAAAGTCTTGCCCCTCGCTACCGATTGTGTTTATTCACATGAAGAATGTGTTTATTGAAATGACACAACACCAACAGAATATATAAACCCTCTGTGTATTTAACGTTGTCTTTATTATTTTCCACCTTTGTCCCTCAGTATGTCTCCATGTGTGTATAACCACATTCTGTGTATCTGTTTATGATCTTAAAGTTCCTGGATTCACGTCACAAATTGATTTAGTTCCACACAAAGTTAAACACATTTAAATCACTTTGAGTTCAAAATCCGAGTTTTGTCTTTGACACAAAAGATCAAAACTCTGGACTTAAAAATGGGACGTTTTCATTTCTGCATCAGGTGCAGAGCGGTGGTTGCTTTTCTACTTTTTGACCCACAGGTGGCGTTGTAGTATAACAGCAGAACATCCCAGTCAACGCCTTTATATTCAGTCTATGAGTCAAACACATGGATCATTTCCTCTGTGACAAACCAGATGTAACGAGAAGAAAAACATCTCCGAGAGAAAAGTTCTGTTGTTTCTACTTGTCTCTGCTTTAATGCTCAATAAACATCCTTCCACCGACTTCACTGGAATCATGACTCTGGTTTTCTTTCATCTTGCAAACAAACAGGTGAAAACATCACCTCCTTGCTGCAGGTACATGAACAAAATCACCAGTTTGACATGTTTGGAAACAACCAGAAGAAAAGTGAATGTCATATTTACAGAATGAAGAAGAGTCGATGAAGAGCAGAGCATTTTTAAGTCTCTGAGGAAACTTTCATTAATATTTTACCATATTTAATAGAAAACTGACCCAAGGACGTTTTCTACAAACGTAGATGAAGATTCTTCGTTTGTCCAGTTTGTGAATTGTTCAAAAACAATGTAAATCTGTTTGTATGTTCTCGACCACCAACTCAGAACAACCACAAGGGGGAGACTGTAGCAGGCCTCTGGGAACAGCAGCATGCTGGGAAATAATTGATGATGGGAGGTTCACAGCAGAGACAAGTGACAGAAAGTGTCTGAGAGATGATGTCCTGAAGACAGTGGACATTTTGGGTCTGTTGTGTTGAACAGTTTGTGTTATTTTGTGGAGACACTTGTCTCAACATGATGATTTCACTGAGTTTATTTTCAAGCCCGTCTCAGTTCTTTGTGACTTCAGGATAAGAAATGTTTGACAGAGTCAGTTCCTGACAGGCTCAAGTTCTCACTGTATGGAGAGGTCATCATGTGACTTTGTTATGATCATCAACACACGTGTGTCAGTGTAACATGTGACTGTGACGCCATGTTCATGAACACGCTGCTCTAACATCTGTCCAGCAGATGTTGAAGCTGTGAGGTCCAGTCCACTTCCTCTGCACCAGAGTGAGACCATCATCTCTGCATGGAGCTGTGCACGAGGCTGTTGTCATGGTGACACAGACAAAACACAAAGTGTGAAGGACACGTCGTCCAAATGATCCGTTCAAATTCCACCAAACATATTTATGGGATATACTTTATACTTATGAAGAAAAGTTTGATTTAAATACAAATTCTCAGATCTTGACTGAAAAGGAGCAGAAGGAAGAATAATCTGATATAATCCGCTGCTCTTTCACAAGACGTTCATGACAAAGTAGTTTCAGGTTTAGTTTAGGCCAGGTTTAGGTTTAGGTTAGTTTAAGTCTAGGGTTGGGTTACGATAAGGTTCATGTTTAGATTAGGTTTAAGTTTGTGTTAGGTTTAACCGCTTTCTCTCCCTCTAAGTATATAATATTTATTTAACATCTATGTTTGGCCATGGTTCTTCGTGAAACCACACTTCGGCCTACATGTTCAGTCAAAGCCTGAAGCCGCATGTTCCTCCAAGACTCAGTCTCCCAGGGGCCATCAACATCACACAGAGGTGTGAAAACCCCCCCAGGGACACAGGTTTCAACTCCCATTGGTCACTCTGGACCCCATGACCTGTGAGGTCACCGGGCCAATATAAGGCCTGTTCTCTCCCTCTTCTGTCTCTTCTGCCCTCTTCCTACACTCCCTCAATGGAGAGAAGGCTGTCGAGCCTCTTCTCCAGCTCACATCTTCTCTTCCCATCCAACTCTTCGAGAGGAGCACAAAGGTGCAGCTTCCAGCTCATCTCACCAAGGAAACCTCCTCGCCCTCCAAGCTCTACCAACGTCCTAGCAGCGATGCGATGTCCTGCAGTAAAAACTTCAGCCAGCAACTGAGCTACACAGCTCAACAGAAACCAGCAAGACGACACAAAACTTCAAACTGCACAGCAACTTCCTTTTTCCCCTTTCCGCGGACAGGTAACACAACTGGGCTTAATAATTATACGAGGCTAAGCAAGACTGTTTATTCGATTCTGTGTGAGGTTTATAAGTTTGATTTGTGGTGTTGTGATATTTTGGGTACAAGTTATTGAGAAAGTAATGTTAGTCTGTTATGCTCTTCACAGTCTTTCGTTGCATCCAATCTAGTAACTTCCTCTAATTTGGCACACACACAGACACACGCATAACTCTTCACCTCATTATCTCTACAGGTCGTAAACATTCCAATAGGTGGGGGAAGGGTGTTATCTCTTTGGCCAGCCACCATTTTGAAAGCACACTGATTTTTTATATTAATATTCAATATTTTATTTTGATAACCAAATTTATGAATGCCGAAAGGCACACCATTTTATGGTATCACGTTTAATGCATTATTGCACAACATCAGTTTACATCATAAATCACTATAACTCATGCAGGAAACTAGGAATCAATAAACTCAAGCAGATACAAGGACAGATTAGGAATCAAATCTTTTGCTGTGGGGATTTTAATTCACATAGCACATTGTGGGGGGGGAGAAAGACGGACACACATGGGGAGATAATAGAACAACAATTGGAGGATAGTAATTTAATATGTATTAACGACGGGAGAGGGACAAGGATAGATGTACACACAGGTAACACTTCAGCACTGGATTTGACACTGGTATCAAGTGAGGTGGCATGGACATGTGAGTGGGAAGTATGGGAAGACTCAACAATTGGATGTGACCACTACCTTATATTCAGTAATATACACATAGGCTGGGAAGTAGAAGAAAGAGAAGTCAAAGCTGTTAGATGAGAAAAGAAGGAAGCGTGAATCCTTCAGTATTATAACCAGAAGAGGAAGGACGGACTTTAATCGATGATTCACAGCCCAAAACTCAAACTCTCTCAGTCTGATTATCAGGAGAAGACGTTTAAAAGAATAAGTCTGGTGATATTTTATATTTTTCTTCTTGTTGATATGAATATATTGTGTGTGCATCCACAGCCTGACACATCTCATGTGTTTGTGCCATAGAGCTCCATCCGCCGCTGGAAATAGTCCCCAACAAATGCATTGTTTCCTCCTGTGAGCGGCTGTTTCAGGAAGCTCCACTCCACAGGACAACGTGCTGAGTTTCACGTTATAACGTGATACAGATCTTCCCATTCTAGAGTCAAGAAAACTGTGATTCATACAATTTAGATCAAACACACTAGTGGAAACATCACTAGGATTATTTTATATTTAATTTCCAAAGATGGATCCTTTCACCTGAGTCTTACACACTGCAGCTTTAAATGGTCTGTGAGCAACTCTCATATCTACTGTAAAGAGAGAGAGGAGGAGCCTGAGAACAGGGAGGTGTCAGACTCCATTTTCACTGGGATGAGCAGAAGGAAGAAAAGTGAGCAGGTGAGTGTGAACACAACTTTCTGAAAGTTTTACTGTCACACTCTCACACCTGCTGTTAACATCCGTCTGCTGATCACACGACTCTAAGTTTGTCAGTTCACACCTGGTGACAGACGTAGTTTCATGTGATCGGATCCCCAGAGACAGATGTGAACAGCAGCTGTGGAACAAAGAGCCTTCAAAGGACTAATTAACAGAGTTAACTCACAGTTTCACATTTTATCTTCATCACTTCTGTTCATCAAGTGTTTAATAACAGAACGTGTTTTCAGAATCATACGTTACAGTCACCTTAGCTGGTGTGTGTGTGTGTGTGTGTGTGTGTGTGTGTGTGTGTGTGTGTGTGTGTGTGTGTGTGTGTGTGTGTGTGTGTGTGTGTGTGTGTGTCTTCTTGCTTGGTATTTTTGAACGGACTGGTTTGTCCTGATTCCTTTGCGCTTACAGTGTTTTTCCTCTCAGGAGGAAGAGGAGGACAGAGCAGAGTCTCCAGGGTTCAGCTGTGTGTCTCTGAAGAGTGACCGGTCCATGGAACAGCCTCTGTTTTGCAGTAATGAACCTGGACCCTCACACACAAAGTAAGAGACCTGCTACAAACATGTGAACCTACAAACTGAATCCTCAGAGAATGAACCAGTGAATGATGTGTTCTGAATAAAACCACATCCTTCCACCAAGTTTACTGGTAATCTGTTCAGTGGTGTTTTATAATCCCACTAACGAACAAACCAACCAACACACGAACATACTGGGTGAAAACAAAACCTCCTTGACAGAAGTAATGACAACCTGTGACTGGGACATGTGACTTATCAGGAAATGTCTTCACAGGGAGAGGAAGAGGAGTCATGTTTCTGAGGAGGAGCAGTCGTCCTGCTGTGCTTCGTGTCAGGACGTCCTGAAGGATCCAGTCTCCACCAGCTGTGGACACTGGTTCTGCAGACAGTGCATCACCTCATACTGGGACCAGTCTGACTCTTCAGGAGACTCCACCTGTCCCCAGTGTGGACAAAGATCCAGAACAGGAGCTGGAGCTCAGACAGCCGGTCAGAGCAGCACTGTACATGTGTCTGCTGATGTCTTCACTTCTGACATCAGCACATGTTGTTTTATTTTGTTCCTTCATACAGCATCAACATTTAACATCGTTATAAAAGCACAAAGTTAAAAAGCTTTTATTTTCTGTAGTTTTTCTGGATCTGATGAAATCAATCAGCAGATTCTCAGATTCTCTGTCTCTGACATTGTTTCTTGTCTTTCAGCAGATCGTGGTATGCAGGAGCTTTTAGATGAACATAAGCTCAGTCTGAGGAGGAGATGTGAACATGTGACTGAAGGAACTGATGAAACAGGAAGTAGAACCCTCCTCAACAGGATCTACACTGAGCTCTACATCACAGAGGGACAGAGTGAAGAGGTTAATACTCAACATGAGGTGAGGCAGCTTGAGACGGCTTCCAAGATGAAGAGCCTCCACGACACTCCCATCAAGTGCCACGACATCTTTAAAGCCTTAACTGACCAGCAGAGCAGCATCAGAGTCGTCCTGACCAACGGCGTCGCTGGCGTTGGAAAAACCTTCTCGGTGCAGAAGTTCACTCTGGACTGGGCAGAGGGTTTAGAAAACCAAGATGTGGGTCTGCTGACTGTGCTTTCGTTCAGGGAGCTGAACCTGGTGAAAGACCAGCAGCACAGTCTTCTCACGCTGCTCCGTGTTTTCCATCCAGCGTTACAGAAGCTCACGGCAGAGACGCTCGCTGTCTGTAAACCTTTGTTCATCTTTGACGGCCTGGATGAAAGCAGACTTTCTCTGGACTTCAACCACAGGGAGCTTGTGTCTGATGTCACACAGAGGTCATCAGTCAACGTGCTGCTGACAAACCTCATCCAGGGGAATCTGCTTCCCTCGGCTCTCGTCTGGATAACCTCCAGACCTGCGGCGGCCAATCAGATCCCTCCTACATGTGTTGACAGGGTCACAGAAGTACGAGGCTTCACTGACGCCCAGAAGGAGGAGTACTTCAGGAGGAGATTCAGTGATGAAGAGTTCTGCAGCAGAATCATCTCACACATCAAGACGTCCAGGAGCCTCCACATCATGTGTCAAATCCCAGTCTTCTGCTGCATCAGTGCTACAGTTCTGGAGCACATGTTGACCACAGACCAGAGAGGAGAGCTGCCCAAGACCCTGACTGACCTGTACTCACACTTCCTGCTGGTTCAGACAAAGAGGAAGAACAACAAGTACGGTGAGGGACATGAGACGACTCCACAGCAGCTGACGGAGGCTGACAGGGACGTTCTACTGAAGCTGGGGAGGCTGGCACTTAAACATCTGGAGGAAGGAAACATCATGTTCTACCAAGAAGACCTGGAGCGGTGTGGTCTTAATGTCACAGAGGCCTCTGTGTACTCAGGAGTTTGTACTGAGATCTTCAGAAGAGAGTGTGTGATCTTCCAGAAATCAGTCTACTGCTTTGTTCATCTGAGCGTTCAGGAGTTTCTGGCTGCAGTCTACATGTTCCACTGTTACACCAAGAGGAACACAGAAGAACTCAACAACTTCTTGGGAACATATGGGAACACAGACAGTACCTTTTCCTGGATGACCTCCTGAAGAGAACCATGGAGAAATCCTTCACCAGTAAAAATGGTCATCTGGACCTGTTTGTTCGCTTCCTTCATGGCCTCAGTCTGAAGTCCAACCAGAGAGTCTTAGGAAGCCTGCTGGGTCGGACAGGGAACAATCCAAATATCATCCAGAGAGTCTTAGGAGGCCTGCTGGGTCGGACAGGGAACAATCCAAAGATCATCCAGAGAGTCTTAGGAGGCCTGCTGGGTCGGACAGGGAACAATCCAAAGATCATCCAGAGAGTCATCAACAACCTGAAGGAGATGGAGAGTGATGACATTTCTCCTGACAGAAGCATCAACATCTTCCACTGTCTGACTGAGATGAACGACAACTCAGTTCATCAGCAGATGCAACAGTTCCTGACGTCAAAGAACAGATTGAAGGAGGAACTCTCTGAGATCCACTGCTCAGCTCTGGCCTACATGCTGCAGATGTCAGAGGAGGTTCTGGATGAGTTGAACCTGGAGAAGTTCAACACATCAGACCAGGGTCGACGGAGACTGATCCCAGCTGTGAGGAACTGCAGGAAGGCTCTGTGAGTCCAGACATGATCAATAACATGTTCAATCAGTGGAGATGAGTCGTTCTTCAAATACACTCAGTGTTAAATGGTTCTCATTGTTTTGGGCAGCATGGTGTTGCAGTGGTCAACACTGTTAGTGCAGCCTTTCTGTGAGGAGGATGTTCTCCTGGTGTCTGCAGGGTTTTCTCTGGGTTCTCCAGCTTCCTCCACAAACCCAAAGACATGTAGATCGGAGTTAGGTTGATTGGAGACTGAAATTCAGTGTCAGCTGAGATTGGCTCCAGGCCCTGAGACCGCTAGGAAGAAGTGGCTACTGGCTGGAGTGTGTGTGTGTGTGTGTGTGTGTGTGGTGTGGTGTGGTGTCTGTCTGTCTGTCTGTCTGTCTGTCTGTCTGTCTGTGTGTGTGTGTGTGTGTGTGTGTGTGTGTGTGTGTGTGTGTGTGTGTGTGTGTGTGTGTGTGTGTGTGTGTGTGTGTGTGTGTGTGTGTGTATTTATACGTATGTATACATAAATATATGTATACATTTGGTTTGTATATATACATTCTCATTGTTCTCATTTACATATAAGAGCAACTAGATCAGATGTGGAGAGTGAAATCCAAGTGATCACTGTGCTGGAGTTTGCTGTATATTTATTTATATATATATAAGGGCTGTCAAAATTAACGTAGTTAACGCGGATGATTAATTTGTGGAATTAACATGTGTAATTATTTTAACGTATTAACGCATGCGCAGAATGATCTGCTCCATGAACCACTCACCCCCACTCACTCGCTCAGACCGACACACACAGTGAGATCAGAGCTCGTTCACGTGAAGCAGCCGCTCAGTGACTTTGTAGAAGTGAAACACAGAGTTTCTCTGGTCTCAGCTGCTCAGTGATCAGCTGCTTCATGATCAGAGCAGAAGCTGCAGCTGGTTTGTACCGAGCTGGAGTTTCTGTGTCCTCCTCCACTCTGCTCTCACTGGAACTAATAAACACTCATCACTAGTTATCAGGACCTGATCAGCACATGAAGTCACTTAGTGTTGGTTTGATTCCACAGTTTATGAGGCTGCATTTAAACATCATGAAAATGACTCGTCAACATGTTGTGCTCAGTACAACACGAGACGCTCACAGTCAGGACTCAGTGTTAAAATGAGCGACACGCAGACATGATCCGACTCCATCGATTTAGAACCAAACACATGACCGGACGTTTGTCACTTGAATCATCCCAATAAAAATTAACTGTGAACGTGAACTAGTTCATTTTCATCTGCATGAACTGAACTTGGAACTCGTTCTTTTTAAGTGTGAACTGGCTCAACACTGCTTCTGCAGATGGGCTCAGATTCAGATTTCACATTCACATTTAATTGTGTAAAGGTTTGGTTGTTTGTTTGATTTAAAAAGAAAAGAAAAAGTTTTATTCAACCATCCTATATTTGCAAAAACAAAATAGAGCAAAGGCTGAGAAGCCCCGATTGTTTAGGATAAAGGTTCTTTGAGTTTTATAAAGATATTTAATGTTCTAAATAACATCATCCTATGTTTGCTCAGAGGCAAAGCAAAGAGAAAGACACATTTAATTGTGGTGTGGTATGTTTTAGTTTGATTTTATTTTATTTTTCAATCTAACTATCATTTATCAACAAAAACAATGTTAAATGTATATATCCACCTTCTGTCATTTATCTTTCTGTTCCCACAACAATATACAGAGAAAAAGGGATTTTTCAGTCATTTAGAAACGGTGATTAATCAGATAAATCACAGCTTCTCTGTGTTTAGGATGAGAATCACTGACTGTTCCTTTAAACTGAAGAAGCAGAACTGGAAATATCGTTTATTCTTCTTTCTGGTCAAACTAGAATTACCACCCTGCGTTTGTAACGCCAACCAGTGCAGTGTCCGCCCTCCAGGCTCCTGACATGTTGCATTCACAATAATATGAGGTCACTGTAACCTTTGACCTTGACCACTGAAATCTAATCAGTTTATCTTTGAGTCCAACTGGTCACAATGTGAAGAAATCCCCTAAAGACAGACTTGAGACATCATGTTCAAGAGGCCAGAAACATGTTGTGTGACCTTTGACCTTTGACCACCTGAATCTAATAAGTTCCTCTGTCAGTCTAAATGAACGCTTGAACCAAATCTGAAAGGATTCTCTTGAGGAGTTTTTAACATGTTCATGAGACAAAAAGGGGATTTACCAGGGTGAGGGTCACATGATCACGTTTTGTATGAATGTTGTGTTTTCTGATTTTATTCTAACAGATATTTTCTTTAATTACAGACTCGGTGGTTGTGAACTCTCAGAGACTCACTGTAAAGTTGTGGCCTCAGCTCTGAAGTCAGACCCCTCACATCTGAGAGAACTGGATCTGAGCTTCAACGAGCTGCAGGATTCAGGAGTGAAGCTGCTGTGTTCTGGACTGGAGAGTCCAAACTGTCAACTGGAGACTCTGAGGTCCTTAAATCCTTCTTCACTTTTCAAACTTTCTTTCTTATTCGGTCATTATTTATTTAAATTGTCTCAGTTCTGCTCTGCTCACTGTCCCTCAGTCATCTGTCACTCACCCAGCCTGTCAGTCACGTCCACCTCATCAACTCCATTCACCTGCACTCACCTGCTCCTGATCACTAAGAAAGTGTCAGTAAATAACATGTGGACTGAGGCCGAGCACTCGTCCTCCTCAGGTTTTCAAAATAAGACACATTCTTATTGAAACACGTGGACAGTTGATAAGTATAGAAACAAACAGGAAGTGACTGTCAGGAGCCATCCCTACTTTAAACAGTGTTTAATTACACAAACCTGCTCAGTGACCAAACACGCAGAGAAGAAGGAGATGAATGAAACAATGGTCCAACATGTCTGATCTGATATTTATCTTCAGGTCACAGACTGGACTGAGGTCAGCAGCATGTTGAGAGTCTGTGTTGACATGATGACGATCCACAACAACAGGAGGACACATTCAAATATTCATATTTCTTTTCCAGGTTGAAGTACTGCAGTCTGTCAGAGATCAGCTGTTCTTCTCTGGCTTCAGCTCTGAGGTCAAACCCCTCTCATCTGAGAGAACTGGATCTGAGTAACAACAAGCTGCAGGACTCAGGAGTGAAGGAGCTGTGTGGTTTTCTACAGAGTCCAACCTGTCGACTGGAGACTCTGAGGTCAGTTCACTGACTGACTTTTGTAGATCTCATATCTATAAAACAGCATTTATACCCAATTGATCTCATTTAATTCTAATTTAACATAATTCCTCTTCATACATAACTTGAATCCATTCATTAATTAATCTGTGACATTTTAAATATTCAGCTACTTGTTAAAACACATCTGAGTTTAGTTCTGGATTTCCTAAACTGATCTGCAGGACAGAGACCGGGTCCAAATAATCTATTTTTACTGAATCAGGACTCGTTTTTAGTCCAACATGTCTGATTTCATATTTATCTTCCATGTTATGAGTCTGTGCTGACATGAATATTTGTCTGTTATTTTCACACATGAACTCAGTTTAATTTACAGTTAAGTTTTATCCTTTATTCAGGTTGAGTCTCTGCAGTCTGTCAGAGATCAGCTGTTCTTCTCTGGCTTCAGCTCTGAGGTCAAACCCCTCTCATCTGAGAGAACTGGATCTGAGCTACAACGACCTGCAGGACTCAGCAGTGAAGGAGCTGTGTGGTTTTCTACAGAGTCCAACCTGTCGACTGGAGACTCTGAGGTCAGACATCATGTTTTATTGTTAAAGTTTCAGTGTGTAGAATCTAGTGACATCTAGTGGTGAATTGTCATGTTGCAGCTGAACACCCTCACCTCACCCCACCCTTCCAAACACAAATGAGAACCTGTGGTAGCTTCAGTTGTCATAGAAACTCAAAAGTTTAGTTTGTCCAGTCTGGGCTACTGTAAAAACATGGCTGCCTCTGTAGAGAGGACCCGCCTGATGTAAATATAAAGTATTTAAATATAATGTAGTTAAATATAAAGTATTTAAATATAAATGTCTCATTATAAAGTAAAGAAAACAACAATTTGTACAATTTAGATGAAAATAGTAAAAACATCTCTATTATTTTATATTCAGTTTCTAACTATAGATCCTTTCACCTGAATCTTACACACTGGAGTAGGGCTGGGCGATATGGAAAAAAAATATATCATTTAAATGTTTTTCATATCAGTCGATATTGCTATAAATCACGATATAATTTAAATATCCAGAAAATAACTTTTTTGCACATTTGTGTTTATGTACAGTGTTTTTCTTATGTGCAAATGTTAAAAACAGATATTTACTTGCTCATACAATCATCCTGTGCCACTGCACTTTACTTATAACGTTTCATACAAACCACAATGCTGAAAATCAATTAATAATAATATTAATTCATTAATTAACATAATTGTTATTATGAGGCGCATTACGCCACTGGTCAACAAGTGACTCTGCTCCTCTGATGTTTTCTAATCACTCACACTTAGAACTGATCTTTATAAAAACCTGCTGAATTCATATTTATGTTCCTGGATCAACGGGCGTCGCTTTTCTGCAACAAAGAAGTTCAAACACTGCGTTACGCCGTAATCTGCAGGAGGAACTTCTGTCTGCTGGGAGCGTGTGTGAATGTGTGTGTCTGTCTGCTCGTCTCTGTCCGTCTTCACACACAAACTGATAATCACATGTATTTAGTTATTAATGGATGATGTCATGACTCCAGATGGTTCCGTCACTTTAACCCTGATGTCCTGACTGTGTGCGCCACGTCACGTGTTGTGTCGCAGGTTTAAACATATGTCTCATAAACTCAAGAGAATCAAACCAACACAAAGTGAACGTCAGTCCTGTACGTGTCCTGATGACGATCAGTGCTGATGTTTATTGTTAAAGTGGAAAGTGAGCGCAGGTCAGGAGTGAGGAGGAAGCTCCCATAGAGAATCTGACACAGGACGACCATCCTCTCTGGAATAAGCCAAAAGTCACTCTCCTGCCTCCAACCAGTTCAGAACTCAGCAGATTCTCACTGGTATTAAACAGCAACATCACATCTCCCTGATCCTCGCTTCTCTCCATTGGCTCCCTGTCCGTTTTAGAATTGATTTTAAGATTTTACTGATCACTTTTAAAGCATCCGGCCCCAAACTACATCACAGAATTATTGAGCCCGTATGTTCCTGCACGCAGCCTTAGATCCTCAGGTGGATCCTGCTGTTCCAAAGTCCAGGTTGAAAACTAAACCGTGACCGTGCTTTTACCATCAGGGCCCCTCGGCTTTGGAACGGCCCCCTGAGGAGATAAGGCGGAGTCAGTGACTTCTTATAAATCACTTCCTAAAACACATTTTTATAGACTTGCTTTTATGTGATGTTGTGTTTTTACTGTTTTTATCATTTTCACCTTTTATTTACTTGTTCAGTTATCTCTATTGTCATTTTACTGCTTTTATGGGTTCAAGTTTTTATTTACTTTTCTTGCTTTGCTGTCAAAGCACTTTGTAAACTCTGTTTTCAAAAGTACTATATCAATAAAGTTTATTATTGTTATTTATTCAGGTTGGAGGACTGCAGTCTGTCAGAGATCAGCTGTTCTTCTCTGGCTTCAGCTCTGAGGTCAAACCCCTCTCATCTGAGAGAACTGGATCTGAGTAGAAATAACAACCTGCAGGACTCAGGAGTGAAGGAGCTGTGTGGTTTTCTACAGAGTCCAACCTGTCAACTGGAGACTCTGAGGTCAGTTCACTGACTGACGTTTGTAGATCTCATATCTATAATACAGTATTTATACCCAATTTATATCATTTAATTCTAATTTAACATAATTCCTCTTCATACATAACTTGAATCCATTCATTAATTAATCTGTGACATTTTAAATATTCAGCTACTTGTTAAAACACTGAGTTTAGTTCTGGATTTCCTAAACTGATCTGCAGGACAGAGACCGGGTCCAAATAATATATTTTTACTGAATCAGGACTCGTTTTTAGTCCAACATGTCTGATTTCATATTTATCTTCCATGTTATGAGTCTGTGCTCACATGAATATTTGTATGTTATTTTCACACATGAACTCAGTTTAATTGACAGTTAAGTTTTATACTTTATCCAGGTTGAAGAGCTGCATTCTGTCAGAGATCAGCTGTTCTTCTCTGGCTTCAGCTCTGAGGTCAAACCCCTCTCATCTGAGAGAACTGGATCTGAGTAACAACAAGCTGCAGGACTCAGGAGTGAAGGAGCTGTGTGGTTTTCTACAGAGTCCAACCTGTCGACTGGAGACTCTGAGGTCAGACATCATGTTTTATTGGTTTACCTTTATTTTAAAGGTTCAGTGTGTAGAATCTAGTGACATCTAGCGGTGTCACGTTGCAGCTGAACAACCCCCTTCCAAACATGAAAGACAACCTGTGGTAGCTTCAGTTGTCATTGTAAGTCATAAGGTTTAGTTTGTCCAGTCTGGGCTACTGTGAAAAACATGGCTTCCTCCGTAGAGAGGACCTGCTCCTGATGTAAATATAGACTATTCAAATATAATGTAGTTAAATATAAATGTCTCACTGGTATTAAACGGCAACATCACATCTCCCTGATCCTCGCTTCTCTCCATTGGCTCCCTGTCCGTTTTAGAATTGATTTTAAGATTTTACTGATCACTTTTAAAGCATCTGGCCCCAAACTACATCACATAATTATTGAGCCCGTATGTTCCTGCACGAGCCTTAGATCCTCAGGTGGATCCTGCTGTTCCAAAGTCCAGGTTGAAAACTAAACCGTGACCATGCTTTACCATCAGGGCCCTCGGCTTGGAACGGCCCCCTGAGGAGATAAGGCAGAGTCAGTGACTTCTTTTAAATCACTTCTTAAACCCATTTTTATAGACTTGCTTTTATGTGATGTTGTGTTTTTACTGTGTTTTTATCATTTTCAAATTTTATTTACTTGTTCATTTATCTCTATTGTCATTTTACTGCTTTTTGGGTTCAAGTCTTTATTTACTTTTCTTGTTTTGCTGTCAAAGCACTTTGTAAACTCTGTTTTTAAAAAGTACTATATCAATAAAGTTTATTATTGTTATAATTTATTCAGGTTGGAGGACTGCAGTCTGTCAGAGATCAGCTGTTCTTCTCTGGCTTCAGCTCTGAGGTCAAACCCCTCTCATCTGAGAGAACTGGATCTGACTGACAACAACCTGCAGGACTCAGGAGTGAAGGAGCTGTGTGGTTTTCTACAGAGTCCAACCTGTCGACTGGAGACTCTGAGGTCAGTTCACTGACTGACCTTTGTAGATCTCATATCTATAATACAGCATTTATACCCAATTTATCCCATTTAATTCTAATTAAACATAATTCATACATAACTTGAATCCATTAATTAATTAATCTGTGACATTTTAAATATTCAGCTACTTGTTAAAACACTGAGTTTAGTTCTGGATTTCCTAAACTGATCTGCAGGACAGAGACCGGGTCCAAATAATCTATTTTTACTGAATCAGGACTCGTTTTAAGTCCACCATGTCTGATTTCATATTTATCTTCCATGTTATGAGTCTGTGCTGATATGAATATGTGTCTGTTATTTTTACACATGAACTCAGTTTAATTCACAGTTAAGTTTTATTATTTATCCAGGTTGAAGTCCGGCAGACTGTCAGAGATCAGCTGTTCTTCTCTGGCTTCAGCTCTGAGGTCAAACCCTCTCATCTCAGAGAACTGGATCTGAGTCTAAACAACAACCTGCAGGACTCAGGAGTGAAGGAGCTGTGTGGTTTTCTACAGAGTCCAACATGTCGACTGGAGACTCTGAGGTCAGACATCATGGTTTATTGTTAAAGGTTCAATGTGGTGACATCTAGTGGTGAAGTGTCATGTTGCAGCTGAACATCCCTGCGCCCCACCTTCCAAACATGGAAGAGAAGATGTGGAAGCTTCAGTTGTCATAGAAACTCAAAAGGTTTAGTTTGTCCAGTCTTGGCTACTGTAAAAACATGGCTTCCTCTGTAGAGAGGACCTGCTCCTGATGTAAAAATAAAGTATGTAAATATAATGTAGTTAAATATAAATGTCTCATTTTAGGGTAAAGAAAAACAACAATTAGTTTCCAACCAGTTCAGAACGCAGCAGCTTCTCACTGGTATTAAACACCAACATGACATCTCCTGATCCTCGCTTCTCTCCATTGGCTCCCTGTCTGTTTTAGAATTGAAGATTTTACTGATCACTTTTAAAGCATCTGGCCCCAAACTACATCACAGAATTATTGAGCCTGTATGTTCCTGCACGCAGCCTTAGATCCTCAGGTGGATCCTGCTGTTCCAAAGTCCAGGTTGAAAACTAAACCGTGACCGTGCTTTTACCATCAGGGCCCCTCGGCTTTGGAACGGCCCCCTGAGGAGATAAGGCAGAGTCAGTGACTTCTTTTAAATCACTTCTTAAAACCCATTTTTATAGACTTGCTTTTATGTGATGTTGTGTTTTTACTGTGTTTTTATCATTTTCACCTTTTATTTACTTGTTCATTTATCTCTATTGTCATTTTACTGCTTTTATGGGTTCAAGTTTTTATTTACTTTTCTTGCTTTGCTGTCAAAGCACTTTGTAAACTCTGTTTTTAAAAGCAGTGTATCAATAAAGTTTATTATTGTTATTATTTATTCAGGTTGAGGAGCTGCATTCTGTCAGAGATCAGCTGTTCTTCTCTGGCTTCAGCTCTGAGGTCAAACCCTCTCATCTGAGAGAACTGGATCTGAGGTACAACAATCTGCAGGACTCAGGAGTGAAGGAGCTGCTTGATCTAAAGCAGAGTTCAGGCTGTCGACTGGAGACTCTGAGGTCAGTAGATGGTTGGAGTCAGTCCACGCTGCTTTCATCAGTATTTTACTAAACACAGTCAGTATCACAGTACAGATCCAGGGTCTGTGCTACCAAGCAGGATTTGTGGTTATCAGGTTAACTTCAGGTTTAGTTTTTTCAGTCCTACGAAGCTCGTTCACTTCTTAACGAGGTAAATCACCATGGTAACTTCTGATGAACGGCTAACCTGCTCCAGGTTAGTTGAGATCAACCCGTATAAAAGCTCCGCCCACTGACCACAGTGACTCTACACTGTTGTGTGGTGCACACTCTCCTTAAAGGGACGGATAAGGGAAGTTTAAATCAACGTCTGGTTGGTTCAGTTGATCTCTAACTCACCCAGAACATCTCAATCTCTCCAGACTCATCCTGTCACCAAAACACCAGATGCACTCAGTCAGCTTCCTGAAAATAGGTCCATGTGTTTTTATTGAGTAGTAATGTTAGAAGTTTCCACCACAGTGTGTGTCCTCAGACACAGTGTGTGTCCTCAGAGTCAGTGTGTGTCCTCAGAGTCAGTGTGTGTCCTCAGAGTCAGTGTGTGTCCTCAGAGACAGTGTGTGTCCTCAGAGTCAGTGTGTGTCCTCAGAGTCAGTGTGTGTCCTCAAAGTCAGTGAGTGTCCTCAGAGTCAGTGAGACAGTGTGTGTCCTCAGAGTCAGTGTGTGTCCTCAGAGTCAGTGAGACAGTGTGTGTCCTCAGAGTCAGTGTGTGTCCTCAGAGACAGTGTGTGTCCTCAGAGACAGTGTGTGTCCTCAGAGACAGTGAGACAGTGTGTGTCCTCAGAGTCAGTGTGTGTCCTCAGAGTCAGTGTGTGTCCTCAGAGACAGTGTGTGTCCTCAGAGTCAGTATGTGTCCTCAGAGACAGTGTGTTTCTCAGAGACAGTGTGTGTCCTCAGAGTCAGTGTGTGTCCTCAGAGTCAGTGAGTCAGTGTGTGTCCTCAGAGTCAGTGTGTGTCCTCAGAGACAGTGTGTGTCCTCAGAGTCAGTGTGTGTCCTCAGAGTCAGTGAGACAGTGTGTGTCCTCAGAGTCAGTGTGTGTCCTCGGAGACAGTGAGTCAGTGTGTGTCCTCAGAGTCAGTGTGTGTCCTCAGAGTCAGTGTGTTTCTCAGAGACAGTGTGTGTCCTCAGAGTCAGTGAGACAGTGTTTGTCGTCAGAGACAGTGAGACAGTGTGTGTCAAACTAAAGCTCATTATCGAGGCCACATCCTGGGATTCAAACGTTTCTCATCAAGAAACTTCTTCTCTTCCACTCGTCTTGTTAGTAAACAACAGATTCAGATCTCGTGGCCTCGAGTTATTTATCTCGTTCACACATTATTATATCGTGGTCACGTAATATATTTTTCTCCTTTGATTTTTATTACAGAACAGTTTGATCCTCGTTGTGAAATATGAGGCTCTGCTGTCAGTCAAACTGTCCATGTCTGTGATTGGTCATACGCAGTAAACCCCGCCCCTTTTATGTGCACGTGCTCACACAGTGAAACATGTCTTCACCTGTAACAGCAGTAAATCCACCTCTCAGGTGTCCACTCTGCACTTTGACATGCAGAGGAAACACACTTAGCTCTTAGCGTGTTCATTCCAACACGTGAACATGAAGCAGAGAGGAAGCTGCTCCACCTCTGAACAGGACTGAAGTCCCTGCTGCTCTTTCTACTGGATGTGCTGCATCACTGACTCACAGCTGATGAAGTGAGTCTCTGTAACACTGATGTCTTCTTCTCTCAACAGTTGGGGGTGGTCTCAGTGAAGGTGAGTGTGAAGAGGACAGTGTGTGTGGACGCAGGCTGAGCTGTGTCCTGAGGATCCAGAGGCTGAAGCAGCAGCAGCTTGTGTGTAGAGCGGCTCTGACTGGGCCTTGTTGCTGGGAGGCAGAGTGGAGACAGAGCTCCAGAGGAATCAGAGGAGGTGAGCTGCTCTGAGATCAGCTGTCACACAGAGTCCAGTCCACCATCCTCCCTGTGTGTTCCTGTGGATGTGACACAGCATCATCAGTGGATCTGCTGCTGCTCTGTCCTTTGACTCAGTGTCTGCAGACACACTCACGCTCCTCCACCTCCTCCACTCTTTTATTCACTCACATATTCTGAACACAAACAAACTCAGCAGATTGTTTCTGTTCACGACAACATGACTGCAGATCAATACTTTTCTAAATCTGTTTTGAAGTCATTTAAAACCTCTGGAGTCTTTACCTGATTTGTCTTGTGTGTTTTTTGGGTCTAATATATTGAAAAAAATATTTTCTGAAATAAGAAAGATACCAAACATCAGCAAGGTGAAACTAAATTTAACGTGGCATTTAAAACTAGCCGCAGTAGCCGAGGACTCTAAAGGATTCAGGCACGTTCATATTATATCATAGAAATAGTTAATTTGCAGTTAAATGATGGAGACGACTGAACTCAGTCGTTTGAATCAGGAAACATGTTTCTGATTTATTCAAAGAGGAAGAATGAGCTGAGAGGAAATGAGAAATCGTTTTAATTATAAGGGAAGAAAACCGTTTGAATGGGAGAAACTTCATATGTTCAGCAGTATGTGGAGCACTTTATTTATTTATTGGAGTTCGATAGTGCAAAGCTGTTTTTAAATTGTGGAAACATTTGGTCCAAGCGGAGAAGAAACAAACCAAACTTTGATTTGGTTCAATTATCGATGACAGAAAACACAGGGAGAGCACGGTGGAGCGTTATAGATGCATGTTTCTCTGTGGACCAAACTTCTTTCTGTGTTTGTTCATATCAAACACTGGATATTTTAAAGTTAAAGAGGATTTGTATTATACAAATGTACATTTGCATTTTCAATAAATATTTCCTTTTGAAAAACTAAAACAGGTTTTCGTATGTTTATTAGATAACAGGATGCTGTGCAATATAGATGATGTTATCCCTGGTTATTACTATTATTACTATTATTATATTCATTGACAGTTTGTTCTCCTGTCCCCTGGTGGCCAAACAACGGCTGAACAGACAGCAGGTATTGAAGTAAGTGTGTGTGTGTGTGTGTGTGTGTGTGTGTGTGTGTGTGTTTGTGTGAGGCCCCTTGGTTTGTGTGCAAGAAACATGGTTGAAACCAAATGTGGACTATAGAATCGTCAATTATACTGTGGTTATGTGTGATAGGGGGTATTCCATTCAGAGATGTCAGTAAGGGGAAAGAAGGAGAAGAAGAAGAATATATTGTGTTAGAAATATGGACAAAAGAAGGACAGTGTTGGGACATGGTATTTGCGAACTACAGTTCAGCCTACATGTGTAGTCAAAAGCCTAAGGCCGCATGTCCTTTGTTCTGGAGAAAACCAGAGCCTCCAGAACTCACGTCACACAGAGGTGTGAAAACCGACCGGGGACACAAGTTTCAACCACTATTGGTCACTCTGGGCCCTGTGACCCGTGAGGTCACTGGGCCAATATAAGCCATGTCCCCCCTCTCTTCTGTCTCTTTTCGACTCATCTCTTTCCACGAACTCTCTCAGAGGAGAAGGGTGGCTGTCCAGCTCACTCTTTTATGGAGGAGAGGTGCAGCTCGTAGCTCACCTCACAAAGGAAACCTCCTCCCAATCCAAGCTCTACCAACCTTCAAGCAGGCCTGACCGGAGACTGCTAAAACCTTCCAAGAGGCAGCGACGAAAGGTCCTGCCCAACAACTCAGCATAAGAGCTGCATCGCACAGCAGAACCACAACCAGCAAAACGACTTCACTGGACGACGAACAGCACATCATGTTTTTTCATTAATGTTGCATAAGTAAATTTTGCCAACCTCTACACTGTCAAGAACTCTATATCCTTCAGCTTAGCTAACTATCTATATGGTAATTTTGGTTGTAGTTATTAATTTAATTGTTGATCAGAGTTCCAAATTTGTAGTTAGTACTTTTATGAGACGTAATCAATAAATTGGCTATCTTTTCCCTTCCTTTGAAGGGTGGTGCCCCGAGGTAACTTTAATCAATTCAAATTATTATTTAATATTAACATTTTTAATATTAATATTCAATATTTTATTTTGATAACCAAATTTATTGAATGCCAAAAAGCACACCATTTTATGGTATCACGTTTAATGCATTATTGCACAACATCAGTTAACATCATAAATCACTATAACTCATGCAGGAAATTAGGAATCAATAAACTCAAGCAGATACAAGTACAGATCAGGAATCATATCTTTTGCTGTGGGGATTTTAATTCACATAGCACATTGTGGGGGGGGAGAAAGACGGACACACATGGGGAGATACTAGAACAACAATTGGATGATAGTAATTTAATATGTATTAACGACGGGAGAGGGACAAGGATAGATGTACACACAGGTAACACTTCAGCACTGGATTTGACACTGATACCAAGTGAAGTGGCATGGACATGTGAGTGGGAAGTATGGGAAGACTCAACAATTGGAAGTGACCACTACCTTATATTCAGTAATATACACATAGGCTGGGAAGTAGAAGAAAGAGAAGTCAAAGCTGTTAGATGAGAAAAGAAGGAAGTGTGAATCCTTCAGTATTATAACCAGAAGAGGAAGGACGGACTTTAATCGATGATTCACAGCCCAAAACTCAAACTCTCTCAGTCTGATTATCAGGAGAAGACGTTTAAAAGAATAAGTCTGGTGATATTTTATATTTTTCTTCTTGTTGATATGAATATATTGTGTGTGCATCCACAGCCTGACACATCTCATGTGTTTGTGCCATAGAGCTCCATCCGCCGCTGGAAATAGTCCCCAACAAATGCACTGTTTCCTCCTGTGAGCGGCTGTTTCAGGAAGCTCCACTCCACAGGACAACGTGCTGAGTTTCACGTTATAACGTGATACAGATCTTCCCATTCTAGACTAAAGAAAACTGTGATTCATACAATTTAGATGAAACACAGTAGTGGAAACATCACTAGGATTATTTTATATTTAATTTCCAAAGATGGATCCTTTCACCTGAGTCTTACACACTGGAGCTTTAAATGGTCTGTGAGCAACTCTCATATCTACTGTAAAGAGAGAGAGGAGGAGCCTGAGAACAGGGAAGTGTCAGACTCCATTTTCACTGGGATGAGCAGAAGGAAGAAAAGTGAGCAGGTGAGTGTGAACACAACTTTATGAAAGTTTTACTGTCACACTCTCACACCTGCTGTTAACATCCGTCTGCTGATCACACCACTCTAAGTTTGTCAGTTCACACCTGGTGACAGACGTAGTTTCATGTGATCGGATCCCCAGAGACAGATGTGAACAGCAGCTGTGGAACAAAGAGCCTTCAAAGGACTAATTAAGAGAGTTAACTCACAGTTTCACATTTGATCTTCATCACATCTGTTCATCAAGTGTTTAATAACAGAACGTGTTTTCAGAGTCATACGTTACAGTCACCTGAGTGTGTGTGTGTGTGTGTGTGTGTGTGTGTGTGTGTGTGTGTGTGTGTGTGTGTGTGTGTCCTTCCTTGTTTTTTTGGGTGTGTTTCTTGATAGACTTGTTTGTCCTGATTCCTTTGCGCTTACAGTGTTTTTCCTCTCAGACTGAAGATGAGTGGTTATGAGGAGGAAGAGGAGGACAGAGCAGAGTCTCCAGGGTTCAGCTGTGTGTCTCTGAAGAGTGACCAGTCCATGGATCCTCCTCTAAAATTCAGAAATGAACCTGGACCCTCACACACAAAGTAAGAGACCTGCTACAAACACGTGAACCTCCAAACTGAATCCTCAGAGAATGAACCAGTGACTGATGTGTTCTGAATAAAAACATGTTTGTGTTTGCAGAGGTCAGGACCACAGACTGAGAGCAGAGTCTCCAGGGTCCAGCTGTGAGTCCCTGAAGAGTGACAAGTCCATGGAACATCCTCCACTCTTCAGTAATGAACCTGGACCCTCACACACAGAGTAAGAGACTGTTTCTACTGTGACCTGCTCTGAAGAGGATTTAGTTTCCTCTAGTGTGGCCCCTGCATTAGGACACAGCTTCATTGAAGTTGGTGACTAATCTCTCAGAATCACTCAAAGAGCTCAGACCTCCACCAAGAACCAACACGCTCCTTATGAAACCACTTAGAAATTCTCTAGAGACTCATTTTTATTTGGATCTGCACCAAATTCCACACACTCCCCCGATCTGGTTCATAGGACACATCCTTCCACCAAGTTTACTGGTAATCTGTTCAGTGGTGTTTTATAATCCCACTAACGAACAAACCAACCAACACACAAACATACTGGGTGAAAACAAAACCTCCTTGACAGAAGTAATGACAACCTGTGACTGTGACATGTGACTTATCAGGAAATGTCTTCACAGAGAGAGGAAGAGGAGTCATGTTTCTGAGG